>NC_047019.1:35963203-36263203 GCF_902652985.1 Pecten maximus
ACAGAACGCACTATTATATGAAAACGTGGAATTCTCCGACATCGTTTAGTGTCGCCATGATTTTTGTGCAGATAAATAAAATCGGGCATGACATAACACCTACCTTACATTTTTGCTTATCTTTTTTTTTTTGGTGGGGGGGGGGGGGGGGGGGGGGGGGGAGTTCAGTAAAATAAATTACTTACAGGCCCAAAATTGTAAAATTGGCCAAAATATTCTCCCACAAAAAAAAAAAAAAGAAAATCAATAAACTCAGATCAAAATGACTTGTCTATGTGTCTTGTCAACTATTTCTAAGAAGCCAAGTGATAAGTACAGATTGACTTAATTCAAATTATTTCACTGTGGTCCTGTGATCACAGAAACATACTGAAGAAGGTATGTTAGAGATCTTTTCTTATTGAATGGTTTGAAATAGCATATGACACCTTCCCTTGCTAATGATTTATATTGCTTCTCTCTGAATTCTAGGGACAGGTTGGAAGGAACAACTACGTTGTAAAAGATGCCTTTAGAGTGGTTATTTGGTCGTAAAAAGACCCCAGAGGAGATGCTGCGGCAGAATCAGCGGGCATTAAACAAGGCCATGAGAGAGTTGGATAGGGAAAGAAGCAAGATGGAACAGCAAGAGAAAAAAGTCATTGCAGATATAAAAAAAATGGCTAAAGCCGGTCAAATGGTAAATGTATTATTATATCAATTCCCAAATTTACAGTAAGCATACATTTGGCCAGTTAGTGATCCTTAATAATGACAGCTTTCAAACTACATCCTTTTATAATTAAACAAACGTTAACAGTGTAAGGGATTCTGATTTGTTGATTTCCTTTTACCAATTTAAGTTAGTAATAGAGAGCATATAATTATGGATTGAGTACAGGTTTACATTGTAATTGGTTACATTAAATATATTCCACCATGAATATAGATTTGTGTACCAATCATATAATTATGTATCTTGAGCCTTGATATTCTTTCGGGACAATTTTTTTTACAGATAAAAGTGTTGGTGCTTCTCAAGTCATCATCTATAGTTGACACTATAGTATTTGACTTTATGAAATATGTCTTTTATTCAGATCAGATTTGCATACCATTTCCTGTTGTAAATCAAGCATTTATTATTGTATTTTTTGTCAGGATGCTGTGAAGATCATGGCAAAGGATCTGGTCAGGACAAGACGTTATGTGAAAAAATTCATCTTAATGAAAGCTAATATTCAGGCTGTAGCACTGAAGATACAGACGCTGAAGTCTAACAATGCTATGGCACAGGCAATGAAGGGTGTCACCAAGGCTATGGCCACCATGAACAAACAGGTACAGTATAGTGACAGCACCATGTAGACAAAAAGATAACAGGAAATCACTGATAGTTACAGCTTAGTGACAGCACCATGTAGACAAAAAGATAACAGGAAATCACTGATAGTTACAGTATAGTAACAGCACCATGTAGACAACATGACAACAGGAAATCACTGATAGTTACAGCTTAGTGACAGCACCATGTAGACAACATGACAACAGGAAATCACTGATAGTTACAGTTAAGTGACAGCACCATGTAGACAACATGATAACAGGAAATCACTGATAGTTACAGTATAGTAACAGCACCATGTAGACAACATGACAACAGGAAATCACTGATAGTTACAGCTTAGTGACAGCACCATGTAGACAACATGACAACAGGAAATCACTGATAGTTACAGTATAGTAACAGCACCATGTAGACAACATGACAACAGGAAATCACTGATAGTTACAGTTTAGTGACAGCACCATGTAGACAACATGATAACAGGAAATCACCGATAGTTACAGCTTAGTGACAGCACCATGTAGACAAAAAGATAACAGGAAATCACTGATAGTTACAGCTTAGTGACAGCACCATGTAGACAACATGACAACAGGAAATCACTGATAGTTACAGTATAGTAACAGCACCATGTAGACAACATGACAACAGGAAATCACTGATAGTTACAGTTTAGTGACAGCACCATGTAGACAACATGATAACAGGAAATCACCGATAGTTACAGCTTAGTGACAGCACCATGTAGACAAAAAGATAACAGGAAATCACTGATAGTTACAGCTTAGTGACAGCACCATGTAGACAACATGACAACATGAAATCACTGATAGTTACAGTATAGTAACAGCACCATGTAGACAACATGACAACAGGAAATCACCGATAGTTACAGCTTAGTGACAGCACCATGTAGACAACATGACAACAGGAAATCACTGATAGTTACAGCTTAGTGACAGCACCATGTAGACAACATGACAACAGGAAATCACTGATAGTTACAGCTTAGTGACAGCACCATGTAGACAACATGACAACAGGAAATCACTGATAGTTACAGTTTAGTGACAGCACCATGCAGACAACATGATAACAGGAAATCACTGATAGTTACAGTTTAGTGACAGCACCATGTAGACAACATGATAACAGGAAATCACTGATAGTTACAGTATAGTAACAGCACCATGTAGACAAAAAGATAACAGGAAATCACTGATAGTTACAGCTTAGTGACAGCACCATGCAGACAACATGACAACAGGAAATCACTGATAGTTACAGCTTAGTGACAGCACCATGTAGACAACATGACAACAGGAAATCACTGATAGTTACAGCTTAGTGACAGCACCATGTAGACAACATGACAACAGGAAATCACTGATAGTTACAGCTTAGTGACAGCACCATTTAGACAACATCAGGAAATCACTGATAGTTACAGCTTAGTGACAGCACCATGTAGACAACATGACAACAGGAAATCACTGATAGTTACAGCTTAGTAACAGCACCATGCAGACAACATGATAACAGGAAATCACTGATAGTTACAGTCTAGTGACTGTAAAATACATACAATGTAGTCTCATTCTGCATTGGTAAATTAATATTTTAACCAGGTGTACAACATTTCTGATGGCTGGTTAGTATATTCATAATTGATACTTTTAAGTTTTGATAAAATTATTAAGTCTTCGCCAAGAAATGGTATTGTAAGACAAATATATAATTCATATAACACCTATAACAAAGTATGGCTGTGAGGATCATACTGTTAGGTTAAGATAAAAAGTATCAAAGTCTTTCTCCAGAATTACATGTGTAAGACAAATATGTAATTTATATAACACCTTAGTAATATAGTATGATTGTGAGGACCACGATGGCTCAGTTGGTAAAGTGTTGGACAATGTACCCTCAGGTGAAGATCTGAGATTAAAATGCAGGTGTTTCAATCAATCTACCCATGGTTTGTGTTTCTCACAAAAGTTGAGATCACTGATCATCCTATACTGTCATGGTTATGTCATTGGAAACACAGACATTTGTAGTTTGATATTGAATAATGAAAATAAACTATAATAGGTCTTTATAAAATGATAATAAAAAAATAGTTTTAGGTCTTATGAAATTATTTTCTTCATAAGTTTTTTTTATTATTTGAATGTTTAAATATAAAACGAATGTCTGTATATAGGACAAGACACTTAACTCACTTGCTGTTAGCATGGGAAAGGCCTCCCATATGTTTTTTCAGTGATGTAGCCACTCTCTACTACAAGGAAACCTTGTCTCACATTTACAGGGAGATTATCCCAACCAAACAATCAAATCAGTGGAAGACCTATTGTTTGACAGGTTATTTTATTTGATTCCTTAGATGAATCTACCCCAGATTCAGAAAATTATGATGGAGTTTGAGAAACAATCAGAGATGATGGACATGAAAGAAGACATGATGAATGATGCAATTGATGATGCTATGGGAGATGAAGATGATGAAGAAGAGACGTAAGTGTAGCAGCTTTGTGGAAGGCAAACTTCTGTAGCCTTGTCCTTATAGTTATTTCTCTTAGAGAAATATAGGTGATAGGTAAGCTGAATAGAAATGACAGTATTCTCAAATCTGTATCTCATCGCCATAGAACCATACTCAAACCATTGCATGTATTCAGGAAATAAAGCTGTTAACATTACAACATTTTCAGCTGTAAGACCTGATGTACCCATAAAGTTAAAGCAAGCATTAAAAAAGTTTTTTGCCGGAAATAATTCCCAGTTTATGTTCTTCCCCTCTTTCATCATAAAATTGGTGCCTCAATCTGGTTAATGATGTGGTTAGTTAAATGATGATATGATTATGTTAGAAAACTAGTTATTTTGTCTGTCTTCTTACAGAGATGCTGTGGTATCACAGGTGTTAGATGAGCTAGGACTACAACTCACAGATCAACTGTCAGGTAAAATACAACAGATAGGAACTGGTGTTACAATTTCCTATACATTTTTTTTTTTTTTTTTTTGTGATTGATTTTTTTTTTGTGATTGAGCAGAAAGTATAACGTTTGTTAATTTTGTTAATTTTTTTTATCCAACATTCATATGTACATTGTATAAACATTTCATCTTTGCAAGTAGATTATGTAAATTTAGGGGACTTCATTTAAATTTTGACTTCATTGTTATTAATGCTGGAAACAAATTTTGACTTCAGTTATTATTTATTTGTACAGATTTGCCATCAACTGGCAAGTCCATAGGCGCTACAACTCCAGCCAGCAAACAGCCAGCGGCTGCTGCAGGAGTAAGTGATGCTGACGCAGATCTAGAGGCAAGACTAGAGAACCTAAGGAGGCAATAAGGAAGATAAAAAGTGTACGGACACTCTCACCTAGAATGACAGGAAATTTGGATGGTTGTGTGCAAGTTCATGTAAGAGGAATGGAATGGACAATCCTAGACTTTAAATAAGAGTCTGTATGTTTGTACAGCATAAGTTAAACCGGAACAATTTTTGAGTACCACATTGTGATTTTAGTAAAACAGGAGATATGTTTATTACGCTTTGACTAAGAACTAAATATAAAGGTACTCACCTCAACCTCAAGATCCAGAAGAGCTATGTATATGGGTCATTGAGTTTGTGAAGTAGACTATGATATTGGCACTCGTGTTTCTTTGACAACTTGGATGTAATTTGATGGATTATGAACAGAATATGTCACCTCTACATGACATGATGTAAAGATAATACTCTCAGAGTGATGGAAAAATCATACTCTCAGAGTGATGGAAAAATCATACTCTCAGAGTGATGGAAAAAATCATACTCTTAGAGTGATGGAAAGATCATACTGTCAGAGTGATGGAAAGATCATACTCTCAGAGTGATGGAAAAATCATACTCTCAGAGTGATGGAAAAATCATACTCTTATACTCTTAGAGTGATGGAAAGATTATACTCTTAGAGGTACAGAGGAATCATACTTTTTTGAGGGGATGGAGAGGGGGGGGGGGGGGGTCATAATCTTGGGGGTAGCAAAAAAAATCATTACCCTGGCGGTGAGAAACAAATCTTTAATACCTTGACAGGTTGGGAAGACATGGGTAGGTCTATTGTTTTATCTTCATATTGTAACATTTCTGTTAGGACTGATTAGTACTGATTGTTTTTGGTAGCGTCCACTGCTGTCTGAATTATAATGATTTGTAAATAATGTAAACATGTACATAATGTATATTAAATCATTAATACCATACTTTATAGAGGTAAATAAAAAGTATGGTTACAAATTTAATTGTATTATATTGTGTGTTATTATTTATGAATATAATGTTTGGTAATTAGGTTGAAGCCCTGAAATTTTGCTTCTATATCCTTGTTAATCATTTTCAGTAATGGTATGTAAAGAGTGATTACGAATCACATATTAGATGGCTCCGTTGTTCTTTCTAAATAAAAGATATGTTTGGAGAGAAAATATTAGACCAAGTTTTTATTTTTAAGAAAACTGTACAATCTTCTCTTTTAAGTGTTAAGTTGACCTACCACCATATTGTTTTAATGTAGGTATATGTACTAGTACTGTATATAATATTATAATAGTACTGTAACAGTACAGCACTGTTTTAAAAGTGGAGAGTGACAAAGTCACCTACCAGCTTGGGCTAGCAGAAATTTCCCTTTAGCCTAGTGGTACGATGTTTGCCTTGAGAGCTGGTGGTCGCTGGATCGAGCTCCAGCTTGGGCAGGATATTTTTCATTACTCCTTCCTATGATTGATATGCAGTGTAAAAGTGGAAGGTATAAGGCCGCCTTACTAGCTCAGACTTGGGGAAAATTTCCTTTAGCCTATTGTTAGGATGGTTGCCTTGAAAGCGACGTCGTTACTTCGAGCTACAGTGCAGGCAGGGTATTTTTCATAACTCCTTCCTATTACACTATCAGTATATACAAGGGTAGTCCTGCTCATATCATAACTGTAAAGAGAAGTAGATGTTTGATATTTATAGAGAAATGATAGAAATCTTTAAGGTACAACAACAAAGCACATCTTGTACATATTTATTTAACCATTTGTAAGACAGCATTGATGAAAGGTAAAAATAAATCCAGAATTTTAATAACTGCATTACTAGTAAATAAACATCTTTTACACTTGAAGAATATTACTTATTTATTTCAGCCATCTTTCTCAGTATTGACTCTTTATATACTCATGCTTTCACTATGATGCCTGTTCCTCAAGGTTTGATATTACCACAAGTCCACATAGCCGATGTTAAGCAGGTAAAACAGCCAGTGAGTAAACAAAATTTAAATTTATACTTTATGTATGATGAAAATTTTAAGCATTTGTTGGTTCCACACCCCAAAAGTGGTGTAGATGTTATTTGTTGTGCTGTATATATTATAAGGCTATTTTCTGTAAGTGCTTTTGATAACTGCTGTTCTTGATTTGATACTGAATTTGTATCATGAATCAGTCTTAGAAATACAAATGTATTGCAGTTTGTATACTGTGTCCCAATTTGTTATTGTCACATAACCACCGTCTTTTCCAGAAGGAAGATTTTGAGCAGCCATTGGGGCTAATGTACGCTATCTTATCAAAAAATTTATGACACATACACTGGAGGACCAATGATCAAAATATCTTTTTCTTTTATATTTGTATAGGTATTTTTTCAAATTAATTTCATTGAAGGAAAGATAATAATGAGAATTACCCTAGAATTTATATAAACATAGAAATCATTATTATTACATGGATGTATTATCAAACATTTTTACTGAAACTTCACTAATTATTAGATTTGTAATATTTTATGAACAAGGGACATCCTAAACATGTGTTGATTAGAAGTGACATGTTTTTTTTTAAAATCAATTATTTCTATTAAAGCACACTAACTTGTGGCATTAACAAACTTTGAGATTGTGATTTTCTAATGTAATATCATTTATTGTATCAAAGCAATGGTTTGCATTCAGTGTAATTCCACAAAATGAAAAAAGTGAAAAACAGTTTGGTTTTCATTGGTAACTCCAATCAGAAAAAAATAAATACTTAAAGTTGTACATTAAAACTAGAACTTTTGTATGATTAAATTTTCATAATAAATGAACTTACTGTGATAAAGTTTTCTCTCATAGGCTTGTGTGCTTACCACATTCACATATATGATGTTGTGAATATTTGAGTAAGTATATGTAGTTTGAGTGATATTTTTACTTTCATTTAAATTGACAAATATTTAATTATAAGTGATTGCAACATATACCTATCAATAAAACTTTGATACAGATATCTAATTGTTAGTTTTTGTTAAACTAGGAAACTACTTTTACAGTCTGAGTTATCTCTTATCCATTAAAAACTTCCTATAATCAGTGAGTGATCGCTGATCTATTAAGCAGTTTCTATATTCAGTGGGTGATCTCTTATCCAATAAACAGTTTCTATATTCAGTGGGTGATCTCTTATCCAATAAACAGTTTCTATATTCAGTGGGTGATCTCTTATCCAATAAACAGTTTCTATATTCAGTGGGTGATCTCTTATCCAATAAACAGTTTCTACAGTCAGTGGGTGATCTCTTATCCAATAAACAGTTTCTACAGTCAGTGGGTGATCTCTTATCCAATAAACAGTTTCTACAGTCAGTGGGTGATCTCTTATCCAATAAACAGTTTCTATATTCAGTGGGTGATCTCTTATCCATTAAACAGTTTCTACATTCAGTGGGTGATCTCTTATCCAATAAACAGTTTCTACATTCAGTGGGTGATCTCTTATCCAATAAACAGTTTCTACATTCAGTGGGTGATCTCTTATCCAATAAACAGTTTCTATATTCAGTGGGTGATCTCTTATCCAATAAACAGTTTCTATATTCAGTGGGTGATCTCTTATCCAATAAACAGTTTCTACATTCAGTGGGTGATCTCTTATCCAATAAACAGTTTCTACAGTCAGTGGGTGATCTCTTATCCATTATACATTTTCTACAGTCAGTGGGTGATCTCTTATCCATTATACATTTTCTACATTTAGTGGGTGATCTCTTATCCAATAAACAGTTTCTACAGTCGGTGGGTGATCTCATCTATTGAATAAGGTCTATACAATCAACTAATGGATTTATGGACAATTTCTTTCTCAGGAATCATCCTGAGCAGAAGGCTGTATATTCATGGAAATTCATATGCTCTGAGGGAAATTGTGACATGTTCAATAAACATATGGCCAAAACGAATGACACTTATTCTGGCCTTTCTCACTTCAGCATTGCACTAGTAACTTGTTGATGAAACTGCGAGTATTTTCAATAGCTGTCAAGTTGAATGGTTTTGTACGGTGCAGCCATTTTTGTCGGACATGACCCTGGACTGTATCATTTCCATCCCAGAAGTCAGTGGTGACTGTCTGCTTCTATCCTGTTGAAGACAGTCTTGACTCGACCGCCAGATACTCATGGTAATGTTTATTATGTGTTTTTTTTCAGACTTTGGTGTTTTAGCAGTATTATAAGATTTCCTTCAGTATAGATATCTATATTTTTATATTTGTTTCCTTCAGATTTTTTTATATGGTGTTCATTCATAGGGGCAGCGGTGGCCGAGTGGTTAAGGTGTACCGACACTTTATCACTAGCCCTCCACCACTGGGTTGCGAGTTCGAAACCTACGTGGGACAGTTGCCAGGTACTGACCGTAGGCCAGTGGTTTTTCTCCAGGTACTCCGGCTTTCCTCAAAATCAAAAACCTGGCACGTCCTTAAATGATCCTGGCTGTTAATAGGACGTTAAACAAAAACAAACCAAAAAAAAGGTGTTCATACAGTACTCAGAATCAATGACTGTTAGACAAGGCTCAGCAGCAATACGATTCTTCTTACACAACTTTGACCAAGGGCCAGACACTGATGAACAATTCAACAGTCAAGGGCAAGCTTGTCCTTTCTGTTTTTGTTTTCAGTTGTTATATATATCATATATATGCATTTTTTTGTTTATTTGTACTCTTATTCTACTTACATAAGGACATTTAAATAAAGTTTGATTAATACAACGACCACATAATATAGTTTGGTGGAGTGAAAGTGTAACTGTGGATGTATAAATGTGAATGTCTCTATTAATGTATTTTGTATCTGTCATGTTTTGTAAACAAAGTTTGAAAATTAAAAACAATTTAAAAAAAGGCTTGAGGTTACAAGATAAACTTTCACTGCATCAAGTTTTTTCCAGTTAAAAAAACACTTTCAAATATCAAAAAATGCCCCAAAAAATCATGAATACATCAAAGGATATTTTATGAAACGAAAAAAAAAAGAAATGATAAGAATAACAGTATAGGATAATTCTACGCATTTTAACAATTATCTGATCTAATGAAAAATTAATAAATAAAAAAAAAATCAAAAAAAAAATCTGTCCCTATATACGCGTCGAACTCTTATCGTCCTGACTAATACAGTCGCATACAACTTGGACTCTCGTCAACGCGTAGCAACCGCTGTATAAACAATATGGCGGCCGTGATTTAAAGTGCTCGACTGGTACAGAAAAGGGACATACATGTCACGATATTGTCGAACTGTGGATGAAGTTAGGGTTCTACATTAATTTGCTATCATGGATAGAGGTAAATATTATATTGACATAGAAATATCGACGATTTGAACGTGTATATCTCCCAAATATACGTTGTTGTCGGCAGGTGCCCGTTTACACTTTATAATTAATTGAGTGATACTCTATACATTATTAATGGCAGCTTTCATCTCGGCTGTTAGGCTTCATGCTAATGCCGTTTCAGTGCTAATAATTGATGAGTTGTGATGGTAGTTTGTAAGGTCTTTGTTTTTAGATCACAATTATACATAAATAATCATTTAATAGACATCTCTGAATAGTAAATGTTTTCAGCGTACATAATCACATATACAATGCACATTAGGAGTTTATTGTGCATTCTTCAATTGCACATAAATCACGAAGGGGATTTGTTAATGTTACAGCCTATTATGACATGGACTTATCCACTTCAGTAAGCATACACACACTCATAAGAAATCATATATATATAAATTGGTATGCAAGACAAATAAAAAAACAATAACAAAAAACAAACAGAGTGAAGGGAAAAATTAAATGAGGAAGTAATATTTTACGATTTTTTGATGTAATATAAATGCAATAAATCAAACGGAGAGTACCACAAAATGCAGCATATTATTACACAAAGAAGTAGGGAAAGGATAAGATTTTTGTTGTAATTTGGAAGTGCCATAGAATTAAGATGTTTTTCTTCTATTGTACAACTAATATCCACCTTTGGAAAACATACCTGAAACAAACTACCTTCTGACTGAAACTATTGTCGACGAAAAATGCATGATAAAGATTCTATAATATGCCAAACTTTGATAAAGTACAATTCATACTAAACCCTAGTTTATTTATTGAACAGTTCAATGAATTGAGTAGAGAAGGTTCAAATGCTATATGGGATTTTGTTGTGGTGTATTATATATTTGTTTTAGTTCTGTGTCTTTGCTTATATTTGTTGTCACCAAATTATTATAAGTAATAATCAAACTGCAATGGAAATATTAATGGAATGTTTCAATGTCAGCATTTGCTGCTTTTTCACTCTAATAAACAACAACAAATTGCTGTTTAGTATTTATATCCAGCCAAGACTGGCTGAAAACATCAACAGTTCAAAGGAACATAAATGTATGTTACCATAGAGAAATAACCTTTATTTTGTTTTATCTATAGGGAGGTTGAATCTGGAGGCTCTAGCAGAGGAGGAAGATGAAGAGGAAGTGGAAAATACTAAACGGGTAAGACATGCTACTAGTAACCTGTCGAGGAACAAACTAAGTGATGCATATACATTATGTGGAATTTCACATTAGCTGTGGTGAAAGTAGAGAACTGTATAGTACAGGTATATGGAGTTTAACATTAGCTGTGGTGACGTAGAGAACTGTATATGGAGTTTAACATTAGCTGTGGTGACGTAGAGAACTGTATATGGAGTTTAATGTTAGCTGTGGTGACGTAGAGAACTGTATATGGAGTTTTATGTTAGCTGTGGTGAAGTAGAGAACTGTATATGGAGTTTAATATTAGCTATGGTGACATAGAGAACTGTATATGGAGTTTTATGTTAGCTGTGGTGAAGTAGAGAACTGTATATGGAGTTTTATGTTAGCTGTGGTGAAGTAGAGAACTGTATATGGAATTTTGTATTAGCTGTGGTGACGTAGAGAATTGTATATGGAGTTTTATGTTAGCTGTGGTGAAGTAGAGAACTGTATATGGAATTTTATGTTAGCTGTGGTGAAGTAGAGAACTGTATATGGAGTTTTATGTTAGCTGTGGTGAAGTAGAGAACTGTATATGGAGTTTTATGTTAGCTGTGGTGACGTAGAGAACTGTATAGTACAGGTATATGGAGTTTAACATTAGCTGTGGTGACGTAGAGAACTGTATATGGAGTTTAACATTAGCTGTGGTGACGTAGAGAACTGTATATGGAGTTTAATGTTAGCTGTGGTGACGTAGAGAACTGTATATGGAGTTTTATGTTAGCTGTGGTGAAGTAGAGAACTGTATATGGAGTTTTATGTTAGCTATGGTGAAGAAGAGAACTGTATATGGAGTTTAATGTTAGCTGTGGTGAAGTAGAGAACTGTATATGGAGTTTAACATTAGCTGTGGTGACGTAGAGAACTGTATATGGAGTTTAATGTTAGCTGTGGTGACGTAGAGAACTGTATATGGAGTTTTATGTTAGCTGTGGTGACGTAGAAAACTGTATATGGAATTTTGTATTAGCTGTGGTGAAGTAGAGAACTGTATATGGAGTTTTATGTTAGCTGTGGTGAAGTAGAGAACTGTATATGGAGTTTTATGTTAGCTGTGGTGAAGTAGAGAACTGTATATGGAGTTTTATGTTAGCCGTGGTGAAGGAGAGAACTGTATATGGAGTTTTATGTTAGCTGTGGTGAAGTAGAGACCTGTATATGGAGTTTTATGTTAGCTGTGGTGACGTAGAGAACTGTATATGGAGTTTTATGTTAGCTGTGGTGACGTAGAGAACTGTATATGGGATTTTATGTTAGCTGTGGTGATGTAGAGAACTGTATATGGGATTTTATGTTAGTTGTGGTGAAGTAGAGAACTGTATATGGAGTTTTATGTTAGCTGTGGTGAAGTAGAGAACTGTATATGGAGTTTTATGTAGCTGTGGTGAGGAAGAGAACTGTATATGGAGTTTTATGTTAGCTGTGGTGAAGGAGAGAACTGTATTTGAATGCTAGTTGTAGTGAGTAGAGTATTGCATATGGAGTTTCACCTTATTACTGATACAAACTATCAACAGAACTCAAAATATTTCAATGACAATTAATTTTAGGCTAGAAAATAGTTTTCAAAATAGGGTATATATGACAATTAATTTTAGGCTAGAAAATAGTTTTCAAAATAGGGTATATAGAAAAACATTGCAATTTAGTTTCTTTTCTATTGCAGGATAGCTCCGATGATTCGGATAGTTCAGGAGATGAGGAACCAGATCCATCTGCAAGACGAGAGCCAAACAAATTTGATAATCTCTGTGATGGAGTCCTCAACTCCATGGCGCTCGTACATGGTTCACTAAGAGAGGTATAATCCTTCATTCTTTTAAAAAGTCCATTTCTAAATACATCAATATTGATATGAGTTAAATAATATACAAATAGACATGCTTCATTCAGAACAAATATTATTCCCAGTAGGTACCTGTGCACTCTGATCTACCTGGTAGGTACCTGTACACTCTGATCTACCAGGTAGGTACCTGTACACTCTGATCTACCTGGTAGGTACCTGTACACTGATCTACCTGGTAGGTACCTGTACACTGATCTACCTGGTAGGTACCTGTACACTGATCTACCTGGTAGGTACCTGTACACTGATCTACCTGATAGGTACCTGTACACTGATCTACCTGGTAGGTACCTGTACACTCTGATCTACCTGGTAGGTACCTGTACACTCTGATCTACCTGGTAGGTACCTGTACACTGATCTACCTGGTAGGTACCTGTACACTCTGATCTACCTGGTAGGTACCTGTACACTCTGATCTACCCGGTAGGTACTTTTACACTGATCTACATGGTAGATACCTGTACACGCTGATCTACTTGGTAGGTACCTGTACACTGATCTACCTGGTAGGTACCTGTACACTGATCTACCTGGTAGGTACCTGTACACTCTGATCTACCTGGTAGGTACCTGTACACTCTGATCTACCTGGTAGGTACCTGTACACTCTGATCTACCTGGTAGGTACCTGTATACTGATCTACCTTGTAGGTACCTGTACACTCTGATCTATCTGGTAGGTACCTGTATACTGATCTACCTGGTAGGTACCTGTACACTCTGGTCTATCTGGTAGGTAACTGTATACTGATCTACCTGGAAGGTACCTGTACACTGATCTACCTGGTAAGTACCTGTATACTGATTAACCTGGTAGGTACCTGTATACTGATCTACCTGGTAGGTACTTGTACACTGATCTACCTGGTAGGTACCAGCACCTGATCTACCTGGTAGGTACCTGTACACTCTGATCTACCTGGTAGGTACCTGTACACTAATCTACCTGTATACTCTGACCTCTCTGGAGCTACTGTTGCTGTTACCAAAATTGTTCTTATCACATACCTGGGTATATTGTACTGAAATTATGTGATTAAAGAAAAAAAGACTTTAACTTAGACATTGGAGACATTGAACACACCAGATTAACACACAATATTTTTTATTTGTAGCTGCTGGATATGAAGGATGAGATGCTGAAGCATGCTTTACCTCCCACACTGCTGATCAAACTAGCCACCATTACAGGGAAGGTGTTCAGAAGGTCAGTGTGACAACTCCTGTTTCTCCCATCATTCAAGGATTTGTGTCCCTTTTAAAAAGGTTCAAGATTTCTCTGTCACAGTTTGGGTATGACAGATAGTATGTGCTGGCAACAAAAACAATGATGTCACTGCAACAAATAATCATGTCACATTGACGATTCAATCACGTCACTTCAAAAAATGTGTTGCATTACAATATTGCTTTTTTATTTTTGAACAACTGAACCTGCATAATTGATGAGAGAAAAATAATCATCCCCTACCTTTGGGGTGTGATTGTCAAACCAAGGCTCTGCTGGGGAGGGGAATTTCTCTTGTCACACCCTCAAGGGAGGGCAGATTGTATTAATCTACAACTTCACCCCTAACTCATAAATCTTATATGATGTGAGTTAATCACGGGTAAAACACACGGAGATATATGTTTTATGATTGACTTTGTTTTCTGTAGCCAATAGTACAGTTCTATTGATGCCTACATTCCTGTTTTCTGTAGCCAATAGTACAGATCTATTGATACCTACATTCCTGTTTTCTGTAGCCAATAGTACAGATCTATTGATACCTACATTCCTGTTTTCTGTAGCCAATATTACAGATCTATTGATACCTACATTCCTGTTTTCTGTAGCCAATAGTACAGATCTATTGATACCTACATTCCTGTTTTCTGTAGCCAATAGTACAGTTCTATTGATGCCTACATTCCTGTTTTCTGTAGCCAATAGTACAGATCTATTGATACCTACATTCCTGTTTTCTGTAGCCAATATTACAGATCTATTGATACCTACATTCCTGTTTTCTGTAGCCAATAGTACAGATCTATTGATGCCTACGTTCCTGTTTTCTGTAGCCAATAGTACAGTTCTATTGATACCTACATTCCTCCTTACAGTATCAGCGACCTGAACATGCCAGTCAATGAGCTGGTGCGTCTAGTGCATGTGTACTCTACACCATGGGAGGAAAAGAGTACTGCCCTCAAAAAACTCCACGAGGATTACGAGAGTAAACAACGACAACTCAACATTGCCATCAAACGTCTACAACTAGTTGATGCACACGTAAGGTTTATATTGTAAAATAAAGCTATACATTTAATCAAGATTAAAACAAATCTGAAATTTGTTTAAGGTTATTCTGGTAGTAACTACTGTTTTCGTATGGCTTGCACTGAAGATTGTAATATGTTTTAGAGAAATTATCTCTGCTTTTTTATTTTTTGAGGAAGAAATCGTTATTTTATTACCTGGTAATAATTATAAGATGTATTTACATACATTGTAGTATAAAAGGTTTTATTTTGAGAAACTTTTTTTCAGTCTAAAAGAATTGCCAGAGAGAAAAGAATTATGAACTGGGAGAAATTGTTTGCCAAGATCATGAGTAACAAGGGTCATGGGAGGAGGTGGAAATTCCTGATAGAGACCATCAAACAGAAGGCACAGCTTGGGTAGGTCATACTCGAGATATCATCCCAATTTTCGTACAAAACTGGTAGAATTTGTTCAAGAGCATCGCCTTCATGATAAAACTCTTCAATGATTTTAATTGAATTTGAAAAACATGTTCCTGGCTTATTTTATAATTATAAAAACATTACTGTATAATGTATAATAATTAAGTGGCTTAGGATTCAGGTTTCTGTATTATATGAGAGCAGGCTATATAGTGTCTACTACTCTCGTTCCTTGACAGACTTGAGCATGTACAGGAATACTCAAAGGCCTTAGAGGAGAGCTCTGATGAGGAAGGCGAGGAAGACGATGAAATCCCAATCAAATTAAACCGACATGATGATGGAGCGGACAGTGACAAACTTTCAGTATGTATACACTTTCTTGCTTTGTTCATTAATTCTACTAGTGTATCTAGCTGTTCAGAGCAAAATGATACAGGCTGTATTCTCTATTGGAAGTATCTTTGATTATTGAAAATATTGTAGAATTAAATTTCCATTTTCTAAGTACATGTATTTATGGTATTTTCCATATATGGTAAGGAGCTAAGTGATCTCTCTAGAGATCTGATATCATCAACGATTTTATGGAATTAATGTATCATTAGTATAAATATCCATTTTTTAACAAATATATTTGACTTATTCACAATCCACACAATCCACTCCTCATGCCTTTAGGTTCAGGTTAGTTATTCAAGTTAAGTAGTGTAGCTACCTCGCTATCTGAGCCCTAGGCAACTGGGCTCCTATTACCTGACTGGATATAATTTAGACAACAATTTACATTAAATTTTATATTTTTCTTTAAGGCTATGATATTGGAGTAATTGACCTATTGTTTTGATAAATATATAAGTCATTGTGACAGATTGATGTACTGAGAGATCATATTACATTAAACCTATGATGTACAAATCATGTGACATTTATTCCTCCAGGACTTGGAAGAGGAGGAGGCTGAGGAGGGGCATGCCGAGGAGGGGAGCGAGAAAGCTGAAACCCCAGGAGAGGAGGGCGATGAGGAGGAAGCAGAAAAACCAGAAGAAGAAAGCAAAGAAGATGCAGAGGGTGCAAACAGCCGTGTTGGAACCCCTAAGGTAGGTAATACTTGATAAAGGTGCAAACAGCCGTGTTGGAACAACTAAGGTAGGTAATACTTGATAGAGGGTGCAAACAGCCGTGTTGGAACAACTTAGGTAGGTAATACTTGATAGAGGGTGCAAACAGCCGTGTTGGAACAACTTAGGTAGGTATTAGTTGATAGTAGGCATCACAGTTGTTTTAGATCGCCCAGTGTTAGGAGGTATAATACTCAATAGAGGGCACCACAGGTATTATAGATCGCCAAGTGTTAGGGGGTACAATACTCAATAGAGGGCACCACAGGTATTATAGATCGCCCAGTGTTAGGGGGTACAATACTCAATAGAGGGCACCACAGGTATTATAGATCGCCTAGTGTTAGGGGGTATAATACTCAATAGAGGGCACCACAGGTATTATAGATCGCCCAGTGTTAGGGGGTACAATACTCAATAGAGGGCACCACAGGTATTATAGATCGCCCAGTGTTAGGAGGTATAATACTCAATAGAGGGCACCAAAGTTACTATAGATCGCCCAGTGTTAGGAGGTATAATACTCAATAAAGAGCACCACAGTTGTTTTATATCGCCCAGTGTTAGGGGGTACAATACTCAATAGAGGGCACCACAGGTATTATAGATCGCCCAGTGTTAGGGGGTATAATACTCAATAGAGGGCACCACAGGTATTATAGATCGCCCAGTGTTAGGGGGTACAATACTCAATAAAGGGCACCACAGTTATTATAGATCGCCCAGTGTTAGGAGGTATAATACTCAATAAAGGGCACCACAGTTGTTACAGCTCACCCAGTGATAAACACTTGCTTTTCACTAAGGCGACCAGGGTATGATTCCCTGATATGACCTGTAATGGGGGTCATCCGCCTGACCATGTGGGTTTTCTCCTGGTTCTCTGGTTTCCTCCCACAGTACGACCACACAAACACCAACTACTACAAGGAGACCTCCGCCTCAAAATGACCTTGGCTGTTCATGTGGCAATAAACCCAGTAAACAAAAAACAAACACACAAGTAAACATCAATACAGGACATTACATAACTTTGAATGTAATCAACTGACCTAGGATGGTGACACTAGTTTTATAATCCCTGGATATAATTAACATCTACTGTAATTAATATTGTTTTGTATTTCATGAATTCTATGTCTAGTACCCGGAAGCTTTTTGTAGCAAGAAATATGTGTTACTATTTCATACTTGAAATCTAGAAATGATTCCAATTCTATTTAAATGTAATGAACCTTCACAAACTTGATTATTTTACAGAAAGTAAGGTTTGCTGATGAGGAGAAGGTGGAGCCTACAAAGGAAGTGTCGACATGGACACACGAGCCTCAGTATGATAACTTCTTGTTCATGCGAGTATTTACACCAACAGGACTGGATCAAAAGGATGTCAAATGTATGATAAAATACGGACCTAAAACCCACAAAACAGGTCGACTTGATCACGAGGAACCAGAGGTAAATAGTCACAAGTAACAGTAGTATATTTATATGTCAGACTGTTTCTCCTAGGTGTTCAATCTTCAAAAAATAAATGCTCATCTTTAATGGGAAAAAAATATTGAGCTTTTAGTCAAACAAAAAAAATGTGAAAATTGTTTTTATCTCCTTTCAAAAAAAACATGTCTTATTATATGGTATACCATGTGGCATCTGTCCATCTGTCTATTAAATATTCCCAGTTCAGGCTTCTCTGATTTTATTTCTTATTCAAAACATCTCCCACTTATTTATAACCATAATATCGTGATGAGTTTTAGTATCCTGTACCCAGAGTGATTTCTCGTTGTTTAGTATTTTTCTGATTTTATTTAAACTTCTTTTACCATAATCTGAATACATCATTCTGTGTGCAATTTCTTTTAGCCCTTTATTGGTTTTGCTTACTTCTTAACTAGTTTACAATTGAAGTCAAAAAGTGTCTCTTGTATACAGAGTTGTTGCCCTTTGTTGATTTTTGGTGATATATTTATTTTTAAACGGATTTCCTTGAAGCCAGATACTTGATATGGTTAATTGTGACATCCCCAAACCCTAGTACTTGGTATGTCTAACTGTTGCTTTTTTACAGGCTCCAGAAGAACCCAAGCCAAAAGCTAAAGGGCTGATTGGATCTAAGGGGAAGGCTTTACAAGGTAAGATAAATGTTTCTCTTCCTCTCAACTGATTACAATTGTCTCTTAATTTTTCAACATATGCATTTTTTTCATGTATATGTTCATAAAAATCTCTTATTTTTTGTGTTTTGAAAGGCACAATATGGATATATATAGTTTACTGTCCCCCAGAGAGATGAGATACCTGGGGATTGTACCCTGACAACCTATCTCACTAAGACTATTATCAATCCAACTGATTTTCCAACATATTCTGATTTAACAGTTGTCACCCCCAAAAATACAGAGAAACCTCATTTTAAACTGATTTTTTTTATCAAAGCTGAAAAAAACCAAATTGTTGATACTGTAAATATGTTTACTAATAATTAGTGGGAAATTACAAAACTTGTTTGTGTTTTCCTATGAAGGTAACTATCATAGACATTAA
The DNA here is from genome assembly GCF_902652985.1 of Pecten maximus. NCBI lineage: Eukaryota > Metazoa > Mollusca > Bivalvia > Pectinida > Pectinidae > Pecten > Pecten maximus. The sequence continues at coordinate 35,982,618 of NC_047019.1, forward strand.
CCACAACCCTAAGTTTTGTTTTAACTGAATCCATTATGATTAACTGTAATATTTGGTGACTAATTAATACAGCATTGTTACTAAAATCAGTTTGGTCATCATAGTTACTGGAATCAAATTATCAAATCAAACCAGTTCCTCAGGAAACATTTAATATATTTTTTCAATCATATAAGTATGATTACTATACTGTTCTAGAAGGTAGAGAGCCCCAGTAAGTCCTACACTATACAGGTATACAATGTTTCTGTTAGGTCTGATATTATCTGTATCTTCATATAAACACAATTATAGATGTAACATATTCCACAGAGGATTGTGGGACTCTCTACCTTAACGTACATTCCATTCCTACAAATTGTCCTCATTTTCTGTTGTTCTTATTTACAGAAACAGAATCAGGTACTTTGCTGTCACCAGCTTATATCATTTTTCTCCTATAGCGGGTGTCATACTTAGCTTTTTCATTATTCTTCCTTCATGCCTCCATAATATACCCGATTCCCTATCTAGACTAACATGGTTTTCTCTACATTTCTCCATGTGTTATAGGGTTCCTTCGGTGGAAGTGTACATGTATCAAGTTTTGTTATCATTGTTCCTACGCTGTATGTATTAAATGATAATAATCAATTTGTTATTTGGAGCAAACAGTTAGGTTCATACAAATTTCATCCAAGTTTAAAGTAGATTTCTGATAATCTTGTATCTTATTCCATTCAAATATCCAAGTACATGACATTGTATTTTTCATTATAATGTGGGCTTGGGAAAAACTGTAAAATATTATTTATAAGTATTTTTCATTATAATGTGGGCTTGGGAAAAACTGTAAAATATTATTTATAAGTATTTTTCATTATAATGTGGGCTTGGGAAAAACTGTAAAATATTCTTCATAAGTAATTTTTATTTCCGATTATTAAAAATGTACTAACAAGTATCCCTGGTGGACTCCATGGGAATTAATAGTATATGGAATCAGGCCTGGACTTTTACTTTCTAAATGATATACACATATATATTCATTTGTTTGGTTATTATGTACATAAACTGTACACCTCACTAACTAAAATACTAATAGGTCACATCATATATATGTTGGCAGTTGATTCTACAGGGGAGGGTGTCAAAACCAAGGCTGAAAACACTCTACAGGGGAGGGTGTCAAAACCAAGGCTAAAAACATTCTACAGGGGAGGGTGTCAAAACCAAGGCTGAAAACACTCTACAGGGGAGGGTGTCAAAACCAAGGCTGAAAACACTCTACAGGTGGGGTGTCAAAACCAAGGCTGAAAACATTCTACAGGGGAGGGTGTCAAAACCAAGGCTGAAAACATTCTACAGGGGAGGGTGACAAAACCAAGGCTGAAAACATTCTACAGGTGGGGTGTCAAAACCAAGGCTGAAAACATTCTACAGGTGGGGTGTCAAAACCAAGGCTGAAAACATTCTACAGGTGGGGTGTCAAAACCAAGGCTGAAAACATTCTACAGGGGAGGGTGTCAAAACCAAGGCTGAAAACATTCTACAGGGGAGGGTGTCAAAACCAAGGCTGAAAACATTCTACAGGGGAGGGTGTCAAAACCAAGGCTGAAAACATTCTACAGGGGAGGGTGTCAAAACCAAGGCTGAAAACATTCTACAGGGGAGGGTGTCAAAACCAAGGCTAAAAACATTCTACAGAGGAGGGTGTCAAAACCAAGGCTAAAAACACTCTACAGGGGAGGGTGTCAAAACCAAGGCTGGAAACATTCTACAGGTGGGGTGTCAAAACCAAGGCTGAAAACATTCTACAGGTGGGGTGTCAAAACCAAGGCTGAAAACATTCTACAGGTGGGGTGTCAAAACCAAGGCTGAAAACATTCTACAGGTGGGGTGTCAAAACCAAGGCTAAAAACATTCTACAGGGGAGGGTGTCAAAACCAAGGCTGAAAACATTCTACAGGGAGGGTGTCAAAACCAAGGCTGAAAACATTCTACAGGGGAGGGTGTCAAAACCAAGGCTGAAAACATTCTACAGGGGAGGGTGTCAAAACCAAGGCTGAAAACACTCTACAGGGGAGGGTGTCAAAACCAAGGCTGAAAACATTCTACAGGTGGGGTGTCAAAACCAAGGCTGAAAACATTCTACAGGGGAGGGTGTCAAAACCAAGGCTGAAAACATTCTACAGGGGAGGGTGTCAAAACCAAGGCTGAAAACATTCTACAGGTGGGGTGTCAAAACCAAGGCTGAAAACACTCTACAGGCGATGATGTCAAAACCAAGGCTAAAAACATTCTACAGGGGAGGGTGTCAAAACCAAGGCTGAAAACATTCTACAGGGGAGGGTGTCAAACCAAGGCTAAAAACATTCTACAGGTGGGGTGTCAAAACCAAGGCTGAAAACACTCTACAGGGGAGGGTGTCAAAACCAAGGCTGAAAACATTCTACAGGGGAGGGTGTCAAAACCAAGGCTAAAAACATTCTACAGGGGGGGTGTCAAAACCAAGGCTAAAAACATTCTACAGGGGAGGGGGTCAAAACCAAGGCTGAAAACATTCTACAGGGGAGGGTGTCAAAACCAAGGCTGAAAACACTCTACAGGGGATGATGTCAAAACCAAGGCTGAAAACATTCTACAGGGGAGGGTGTCAAAACCAAGGCAAAAAACATTCTACAGGGGAGGGTGTCAAAACCAAGGCTAAAAACATTCTACAGGTGGGGTGTCAAAACCAAGGCTGAAAACACTCTACAGGGGAGGGTGTCAAAACCAAGGCTAAAAACATTCTACAGGGGAGGGTGTCAAAACCAAGGCTGAAAACATTCTACAGGGGAGGGTGTCAAAACCAAGGCTGAAAACACTCTACAGGTGGGGTGTCAAAACCAAGGCTGAAAACATTCTACAGGGGAGGGTGTCAAAACCAAGGCTGAAAACATTCTACAGGGGAGGGTGACAAAACCAAGGCTGAAAACATTCTACAGGTGGGGTGTCAAAACCAAGGCTGAAAACATTCTACAGGTGGGGTGTCAAAACCAAGGCTAAAAACATTCTACAGGTGGGGTGTCAAAACCAAGGCTGAAAACATTCTACAGGGGAGGGTGTCAAAACCAAGGCTGAAAACATTCTACAGGGGAGGGTGTCAAAACCAAGGCTGAAAACATTCTACAGGGGAGGGTGTCAAAACCAAGGCTGAAAACATTCTACAGGGGAGGGTGTCAAAACCAAGGCTGAAAACATTCTACAGGGGAGGGTGTCAAAACCAAGGCTAAAAACATTCTACAGGGGAGGGTGTCAAAACCAAGGCTAAAAACACTCTACAGGGGAGGGTGTCAAAACCAAGGCTGAAAACATTCTACAGGTGAGGGTGTCAAAACCAAGGCTGAAAACATTCTACAGGTGAGGGTGTCAAAACCAAGGCTGAAAACATTCTACAGGTGGGGTGTCAAAACCAAGGCTAAAAACATTCTACAGGTGGGGTGTCAAAACCAAGGCTGGAAACATTCTACAGGGGAGGGTGTCAAAACCAAGGCTGAAAACATTCTACAGGGGAGGGTGTCAAAACCAAGGCTGAAAACATTCTACAGGGGAGGGTGTCAAAACCAAGGCTGAAAACACTCTACAGGGGAGGGTGTCAAAACCAAGGCTGAAAACATTCTACAGGTGGGGTGTCAAAACCAAGGCTGAAAACATTCTACAGGGGAGGGTGTCAAAACCAAGGCTGAAAACATTCTACAGGGGAGGGTGTCAAAACCAAGGCTGAAAACATTCTACAGGTGGGGTGTCAAAACCAAGGCTGAAAACACTCTACAGGCGATGATGTCAAAACCAAGGCTAAAAACATTCTACAGGGGAGGGTGTCAAAACCAAGGCTGAAAACATTCTACAGGGGAGGGTGTCAAAACCAAGGCTAAAAACATTCTACAGGTGGGGTGTCAAAACCAAGGCTGAAAACACTCTACAGGGGAGGGTGTCAAAACCAAGGCTGAAAACATTCTACAGGGGAGGGTGTCAAAACCAAGGCTAAAAACATTCTACAGGTGGGGTGTCAAAACCAAGGCTAAAAACATTCTACAGGGGAGGGGGTCAAAACCAAGGCTGAAAACACTCTACAGGGGAGGGTGTCAAAACCAAGGCTGAAAACATTCTACAGGGGAGGGTGTCAAAACCAAGGCTGAAAACACTCTACAGGGGAGGGTGTCAAAACCAAGGCTGAAAACATTCTACAGGTGGGGTGTCAAAACCAAGGCTGAAGACATTCTACAGGGGAGGGTGTCAAAACCAAGGCTGAAAACATTCTACAGGGGAGGGTGTCAAAACCAAGGCTGAAAACATTCTACAGGTGGGGTGTCAAAACCAAGGCTGAAAACACTCTACAGGCGATGATGTCAAAACCAAGGCTAAAAACATTCTACAGGGGAGGGTGTCAAAACCAAGGCTGAAAACATTCTACAGGGGAGGGTGTCAAAACCAAGGCTAAAAACATTCTACAGGTGGGGTGTCAAAACCAAGGCTGAAAACACTCTACAGGGGAGGGTGTCAAAACCAAGGCTGAAAACATTCTACAGGGGAGGGTGTCAAAACCAAGGCTAAAAACATTCTACAGGTGGGGTGTCAAAACCAAGGCTAAAAACATTCTACAGGGGAGGGGGTCAAAACCAAGGCTGAAAACACTCTACAGGGGAGGGTGTCAAAACCAAGGCTGAAAACATTCTACAGGGGAGGGTGTCAAAACCAAGGCTGAAAACATTCTACAGGGGAGGGTGTCAAAACCAAGGCTGAAAACATTCTACAGGTGGGGTGTCAAAACCAAGGCTAAAAACATTCTACAGGGGAGGGTGTCAAAACCAAGGCTAAAAACATTCTACAGGGGAGGGTGTCAAAACCAAGGCTGAAAACATTCTACAGGGGAGGGTGTCAAAACCAAGGCTAAAAACATTCTACAGAGGAGGGTGTCAAAACCAAGGCTAAAAACACTCTACAGGGGAGGGTGTCAAAACCAAGGCTGGAAACATTCTACAGGTGGGGTGTCAAAACCAAGGCTGAAAACATTCTACAGGTGGGGTGTCAAAACCAAGGCTGAAAACATTCTACAGGTGGGGTGTCAAAACCAAGGCTGAAAACATTCTACAGGTGGGGTGTCAAAACCAAGGCTAAAAACATTCTACAGGTGGGGTGTCAAAACCAAGGCTGGAAACATTCTACAGGGGAGGGTGTCAAAACCAAGGCTGAAAACATTCTACAGGGGAGGGTGTCAAAACCAAGGCTGAAAACATTCTACAGGGGAGGGTGTCAAAACCAAGGCTGAAAACACTCTACAGAGGAGGGTGTCAAAACCAAGGCTAAAAACATTCTACAGGGGAGGGGGTCAAAACCAAGGCTAAAAACATTCTACAGGGGAGGGGGTCAAAACCAAGGCTAAAAACATTCTACAGGGGAGGGGGTCAAAACCAAGGCTGAAAACATTCTACAGGTGGGGTGTCAAAACCAAGGCTGAAAACATTCTACAGGGGAGGGTGTCAAAACCAAGGCTGAAAACACTCTACAGGAGAGAGTGTCAAAACCAAGGCTAAAAACATTCTACAGGGGAGGGGGTCAAAACCAAGGCTAAAAACATTCTACAGAGGAGGGGGTCAAAACCAAGGCTGAAAACACTCTACAGGTGGAGTGTCAAAACCAAGGCTAAAAACACTCTACAGGGGAGGGTGTCAAAACCAAGGCTGAAAACATTCTACAGGGGAGGGTGTCAAAACCAAGGCTGAAAACATTCTACAGGGGAGGGTGTCAAAACCAAGGCTAAAAACATTCTACAGGGGAGGGGTCAAATCCAAGGCTGAAAACATTCTACAGGGGAGGGGGTCAAAACCAAGGCTAAAACATTCTACAGGGTAAGGGGTCAAAACCAAGGCTGAAAACATTCTACAGGGGAGGGGGTCAAAGCCAAGGCTGAAAACATTCTACATGTACATGGGGAGGGTGTTAAAACCAAGGCTGAAAACATTCTACAGGTGGGGTGTCAAAACCAAGGCTAAAAACACTCTACAGGGGAGGGTGTCAAAACCAAGGCTAAAAACATTCTACAGGGGAGGGTGTCAAAACCAAGGCTAAAACATTCTACAGGGGAGGGGGTCAAAACCAAGGCTAAAAACATTCTACAGGGGAGGGGGTCAAAACCAAGGCTGAAAACATTCTACAGGGGAGGGTGTCAAAACCAAGGCTGAAAAACATTCTACAGGGAGGGTGTCAAAACCAAGGCTGAAAACATTCTACAGGGGAGGGTGTCAAACCAAGGCTGAAAACATTCTACAGGGGAGGGGTGTCAAAACCAAGGCTGAAAACATTCTACAGGTGGGGGGGTCAAAACCAAGGCTGAAAACATTCTACAGGTGGGGTGTCAAAACCAAGGCTGAAAAACATTCTAACGGGGAGGGTGTCAAAACCAAGGCTAAAAACATTCTACAGGGGAGGGTGTCAAAACCAAGGCTAAAAACATTCTACAGGGGAGGGTGTCAAAACCAAGGCTGAAAACATTCTACAGGGGAGGGTGTCAAAACCAAGGCTGAAAACACTCTACAGGAGAGAGTGTCAAAACCAAGGCTGAAAACATTCTACAGGGAGGGTGTCAAAACCAAGGCTGAAAACATTCTACAGGGGGGTGTCAAAACCAAGGCTGAAAAACATTCTACAGGTGGGGGGTGTCAAAACCAAGGCTGAAAACATTCTACAGGTGGGGTGTCAAAACCAAGGCTGAAAACATTCTACAGGAGAGAGTGTCAAAACCAAGGCTAAAAACATTCTACAGGGGAGGGTGTCAAACCAAGGCTGAAAACAATTCTACAGGGGAGGGTGTCAAAACCAATGCTGAAAACATTTCTACAGGGGGAGGGTGTCAAACCAAGGCTAAAAACATTCTACAGGTGGGGATGTCAAAACCAAGGCTGAAAACACTCTACCGGGGAGGGTGTCAAAACCAAGGCTGAAAACATTCTACAGGGGGAGGGTGTCAAAACCAAGGCTAAAAACACTCTACAGGAGGGGGTGTCAAAACCAAGGCTAAAAACATTCTACAGGGGAGGGTGTCAAAACCAAGGCTGAAAACATTCTACAGGGGAGGGTGTCAAAACCAAGGCTGAAAACATTCTACAGGGGAGGGTGTCAAAACCAAGGCTGAAAACATTCTACAGGGGAGGGTGTCAAAACCAAGGCTGAAAACATTCTACAGGGGAGGGTGTCAAAACCAAGGCTGAAAACATTCTACAGGGGAGGGTGTCAAAACCAAGGCTGAAAACATTCTACAGGGGAGGGGGTCAAAACCAAGGCTGAAAACATTCTACAGGGGAGGGTGTCAAAACCAAGGCTGAAAAACACTCTACAGGGGAGGGTGTCAAAACCAAGGCTGAAAACATTCTACAGGGGAGGGTGTCAAAACCAAGGCTGAAAACATTCTACAGGGGAGGGTGTCAAAACCAAGGCTGAAAACATTCTACAGGGGAGGGTGTCAAAACCAAGGCTGAAAACATTCTACAGGGGAGGGTGTCAAAACCAAGGCTGAAAACATTCTACAGGGGAGGGTGTCAAAACCAAGGCTGAAAACATTCTACAGGTGAGGGTGTCAAAACCAAGGCTGAAAACATTCTACAGGGGAGGGTGTCAAAACCAAGGCTGAAAACATTCTACAGGGGAGGGTGTCAAAACCAAGGCTAAAAACATTCTACAGGGGAGGGTGTCAAAACCAAGGCTGAAAACATTCTACAGGGGAGGGTGTCAAAACCAAGGCTGAAAACATTCTACAGGGGAGGGTGTCAAAACCAAGGCTAAAAACACTCTACAGGGGAGGGTGTCAAAACCAAGGCTGAAAACATTCTACAGGGGAGGGTGTCAAAACCAAGGCTGAAAACATTCTACAGGGGAGGGTGTCAAAACCAAGGCTAAAACATTCTACAGGGGAGGGTGTCAAAACCAAGGCTAAAAACATTCTACAGGGGAGGGTGTCAAAACCAAGGCTAAAACATTCTACAGGGGAGGGTGTCAAAACCAAGGCTGAAAACATTCTACAGGGGAGGGTGTCAAAACCAAGGCTGAAAACATTCTACAGGGGAGGGTGTCAAAACCAAGGCTAAAAAACATTCTACAGGGGAGGGTGTCAAAACCAAGGCTGAAAACATTCTACAGGGGAGGGTGTCAAAACCAAGGCTGAAAACATTCTACAGGGGAGGGTGTCAAAACCAAGGCTGAAAACATTCTACAGGGGAGGGTGTCAAAACCAAGGCTGAAAAACATTCTACAGGGGAGGGTGTCAAAACCAAGGCTGAAAACATTCTACAGGGGAGGGTGTCAAAACCAAGGCTGAAAACATTCTACAGGGGAGGGTGTCAAAACCAAGGCTAAAAACATTCTACAGGGGAGGGTGTCAAAACCAAGGCTGAAAAACATTCTACAGGGGAGGGTGTCAAAACCAAGGCTGAAAACATTCTACAGGGGGGGTGTCAAAACCAAGGCTAAAAACATTCTACAGGGGAGGGTGTCAAAACCAAGGCTAAAACATTCTACAGGGGAGGGGGTCAAAACCAAGGCTAAAAACATTCTACAGGGGAGGGTGTCAAAACCAAGGCTAAAAACATTCTACAGGGGAGGGTGTCAAAACCAAGGCTGAAAACATTCTACAGGGGAGGGTGTCAAACCCAGGCTGAAAACATTCTACAGGGGAGGGTGTCAAAACCAAGGCTGAAAACATTCTACAGGGAGGGTGTCAAAACCAAGGCTAAAACATTCTACAGGGGAGGGTGTCAAACCAAGGCTAAAAACATTCTACAGGGGAGGGTGTCAAAACCAAGGCTGAAAACATTCTACAGGTGGAGGTGTCAAAACCAAGGCTAAAACATCTCTACAGGGGAGGGGTGTCAAACCAAGGCTAAAAACATTCTACAGGGGAGGGTGTCAAAACCAAGGCTGAAAACATTCTACAGGGGAGGGTGTCAAAACCAAGGCTAAAAACATTCTACAGGTGGGGTGTCAAAACCAAGGCTGAAAACACTCTACAGGGGAGGGTGTCAAAACCAAGGCTAAAACATTCTACAGGGGAGGGTGTCAAAACCAAGGCTGAAAACATTCTACAGGGGAGGGTGTCAAAACCAAGGCTGAAAACACTCTACAGGGGAGGGTGTCAAAACCAAGGCTAAAAACATTCTACAGGTGGGGTGTCAAAACCAAGGCTGAAAACATTCTACAGGGGAGGGTGTCAAAACCAAGGCTGAAAACATTCTACAGGGGAGGGTGTCAAAACCAAGGCTGAAAACATTCTACAGGGGAGGGTGTCAAAACCAAGGCTGAAAACATTCTACAGGGGAGGGTGTCAAAACCAAGGCTGAAAAACATTCTACAGGGGAGGGTGTCAAAACCAAGGCTGAAAAACATTCTACAGGGGAGGGTGTCAAAACCAAGGCTGAAAACATTCTACAGGTGGGGTGTCAAAACCAAGGCTGAAAACATTCTACAGGTGGGGTGTCAAAACCAAGGCTGAAAACATTCTACAGGGGAGGGTGTCAAAACCAAGGCTGAAAACATTCTACAGGGAAGGGTGTCAAAACCAAGGCTAAAACATTCTACAGGGGAGGGTGTCAAAACCAAGGCTGAAAACATTCTACAGGGGAGGGTGTCAAAACCAAGGCTGAAAACATTCTACAGGTGGGGTGTCAAAACCAAGGCTGAAAACATTCTACAGGTGGGGTGTCAAAACCAAGGCTGAAAACATTCTACAGGGGAGAGTGTCAAAACCAAGGCTGAAAACATTCTACAGGGGAGGGTGTCAAAACCAAGGCTAAAACATTCTACAGGGGAGAGTGTCAAAACCAAGGCTGAAAACATTCTACAGGGGAGGGTGTCAAAACCAAGGCTGAAAACATTCTACAGGTGAGAGTGTCAAAACCAAGGCTGAAAACACTCTACAGGGGAGGGTGTCAAAACCAAGGCTGAAAACACTCTACAGGTGGGGTGTCAAAACCAAGGCTGAAAACATTCTACAGGGGAGGGTGTCAAAACCAAGGCTGAAAACACTCTACAGGGGAGGGTGTCAAAACCAAGGCTGAAAACATTCTACAGGGGAGGGTGTCAAAACCAAGGCTGAAAACATTCTACAGGGGAGGGTGTCAAAACCAAGGCTGAAAACATTCTACAGGGAGAGGGTGTCAAAACCAAGGCTGAAAAACATTCTACAGGGGAGGGTGTCAAAACCAAGGCTGAAAACATTCTACAGGGAGAGGTGTCAAAACCAAGGCTGAAAAACATTCTACAGGGGAGGGTGTCAAAACCAAGGCTAAAAACATTCTACAGAGGAGGGTGTCAAAACCAAGGCTGAAAACATTCTACAGGGGAGGGTGTCAAAACCAAGGCTGAAAACATTCTACAGGGGGGGTGTCAAAACCAAGGCTGAAAACATTCTACAGGGGAGGGTGTCAAAACCAAGGCTGAAAACACTCTACAGGGGAGGGTGTCAAAACCAAGGCTGAAAACACTTCTACAGGGGAGGGTGTCAAAACCAAGGCTGAAAAACATTCTACAGGTGAGGGTGTCAAAACCAAGGCTGAAAAACATTCTACAGGGGAGGGTGTCAAAACCAAGGCTAAAAACATTCTACAGGGGAGGGTGTCAAAACCAAGGCTAAAAACATTCTACAGGTGAGGGTGTCAAAACCAAGGCTGAAAACATTCTACAGGTGGGGTCGTCAAAACCAAGGCTAAAAACATTCTACAGGGGAGGATGTCAAAACCAAGGCTAAAAACATTCTACAGGTGGGGTGTCAAAACCAAGGCTGAAAACATTCTACAGGGGAGGGTGTCAAAACCAAGGCTGAAAACACTCTACAGGTGGAGTGTCAAAACCAAGGCTAAAAACATTCTACAGGGGAGGGTGTCAAAACCAAGGCTAAAAACATTCTACAGGGGAGGGTGTCAAAACCAAGGCTAAAAACATTCTACAGGTGGGGTGTCAAAACCAAGGCTAAAAAACACTCTACAGGGGAGGGTGTCAAAACCAAGGCTGGAAACATTCTACAGGGGAGGGTGTCAAAACCAAGGCTAAAAACATTCTACAGGGGAGGGTGTCAAAACCAAGGCTGAAAACACTCTACAGGTGGGGTGTCAAAACCAAGGCTGAAAACATTCTACAGGGGAGGGTGTCAAAACCAAGGCTAAAAAACACTCTACAGGGGAGGGTGTCAAAACCAAGGCTGAAGACATTCTACATGGGGAGGGTGTCAAAACCAAGGCTGAAGACATTCTACAGGGGAGGGTGTCAAAACCAAGGCTGAAAACATTCTACATGGGGAGGGTGTCAAAACCAAGGCTAAAAACATTCTACAGGGGAGGGTGTCAAAACCAAGGCTAAAAACATTCTACAGGGGAGGGTGTCAAAACCAAGGCTGAAAACACTCTACAGGTGGAGTGTCAAAACCAAGGCTAAAAACACTCTACAGGGGAGGGTGTCAAAACCAAGGCTGAAAACACTCTACAGGGGAGGGTGTCAAAACCAAGGCTGAAAACATTCTACAGGGGAGGGTGTCAAAACCAAGGCTGAAAACATTCTACAGGGGAGGGTGTCAAATCAAGACTACAAACATTCTACAGGGAAGGGTGTCAAAACCAAGGCTGAAAACACTCTACAGGGGAGGGTGTCAAACCAAGGCTGAAAACATTCTACAGGGGAGGGTGTCAAACCAAGACTAAAAACATTCTACAGGGGAGGATGTCAAAACCAAGGCTAAAAACATGTACCTGATATAATAAAGATATTTCATTCTCATCAATTTTGTAGATATCATGTTCGCTAGAACATTTTTTCTTAATTTTTATTGGTAGCCATGTGTGAATGCTTTGCCATTGATGCAGATGCTGTTTTGCAGGCATGCTTGTATCTGTTTTATGACAGCATGCCATATCCTGTGTTACTTTTGACAGGTTTGCATGAAAGTGAAATGTCTACTGTCTATAATGCATGTGATGTCCCTCAGAGTCAATACCAATGAAATAGTTTATTAAAATGATTTCTCAGATCTATGTTGATATATCTTTCCTGTTATATCTTTAATGCTCAATTTAGAACAGGCAATAGAACAAAGACAGAAAAATAGAACAAAGACAGAAAAATAGAACAAAGATAGAAAAATAGAACAAAGACAGAAAAATAGAACAAAGATAGAAAAATAGAACAAAGATAGAAAAATGGAACAAAGACAGAAAAAATAGAACAAATATAGAAAAAATAGAACAAAGACAGATATCTGTTGTTGTTGAACAAGTTGTGTTATTTATAAATTCATATTGTTATACAGATAAATTACAGAAAAAGAAAAAGGCAGATGAGAAGGCCACCAAATCAAAGTATGTTTATTACCAGTACCTAAATTGTAAATACAAAAATGTACTTCCATATTTATTATACATCTTAATATACAAAATGCTGTTGGTTAAAAAATGAAGAGAAAAGAAAAATATCTTTGGTTGAAATTTCTCAAACATGAAGTAAATATAATTTAAATATTCCTTCCTTTTGATTTGAAATGTCTATTCCATTGAAACCCAGAGATATCATCTGTGTAGTGAACAAACAATGTTTTTGAGATCAAAACTTTTTGTGCAATGGTCTATTCTTATACATATCTACTCTAAAAATTATCAATAAAAAAATATACAGTGTCTTGTTTTGGATATGCAAAATGAAAAATTGACTCTTAATTTTATGATTATTTGCTTTAGATTTGAGGAGATGTTCTTTGAAATCCCAGAAGAGGTACCAGACGGAGTTTGGACCAAACCCACTAAGGAGGAACCCCAGAACATACAGGTGTCTGTACATGTGGGTCCTCAGGAGGAAATCTTTGCCATGGCAACCATAGACATGGAGGAGATCAAGTCACAGGTTAGTCTCATCCGCTGTTTCTTTATTTTGAGGTAGATGTCTGTCTTAAAGACAAAGGTCATGTATGGCATTGTCTTACTGGACAGTTATTAACCCCCTAACCTTCTATACTTCCATCCTAGAGTTTACCCCCACCCAGTTATATGTATTAGACATCAGTTAACCCCCTCACCTTCTATACTACCATACCTAGAGTTTACCCCCACCCAGTTATATGTATTAGACATCAGTTAACCCCCTCACCTTCTATACTACCATCCTAGAGTTTACCCCCCACCCAGTTATATGTATTAGACATCAGTTAACCCCCTAACCTTCTATACTACCTACCTAGAGTTTACCCCCCACCCAGTTATATGTATTAGACATCAGTTAACCCCCTCACCTTCTATACTACCTACCTAGAGTTTACCCCCACCCAGTTATATGTATTAGACATCAGTTAACCCCCTCACCTTCTATACTACCATCCTAGAGTTTACCCCCACCCAGTTATATGTATTAGACATCAGTTAACCCCCTAACCTTCTATACTACCTAGAGTTTACCCCCACCCAGTTATATGTATTAGACATCAGTTAACCCCCTCACCTTCTATACTACCATCCTAGAGTTTACCCCCACCCAGTTATATGTATTAGACATCAGTTAACCCCCTCACCTTCTATACTACCATCCTAGAGTTTACCCCCACCCAGTTATATGTATTAGACATCAGTTAACCCCCCTCACCTTCTATACTACCATCCTAGAGTTTACCCCCACCCAGTTATATGTATTAGACATCAGTTAACCCCCTCACCTTCTATACTACCATCCTAGAGTTTACCCCCCACCCAGTTATATGTATTAGACATCAGTTAACCCCCTCACCTTCTATACTACCATCCTAGAGTTTACCCCCCACCCAGTTATATGTATTAGACATCAGTTAACCCCCTCACCTTCTATACTACCATCCTAGAGTTTACCCCCCACCCAGTTATATGTATTAGACATCAGTTAACCCCCTCACCTTCTATACTACCTACCTAGAGTTTACCCCCACCCAGTTATATGTATTAGACATCAGTTAACCCCCTAACCTTCTATACTACCATCCTAGAGTTTACCCCCACCCAGTTATATGTATTAGACATCAGTTAACCCCCTCACCTTCTATACTACCTACCTAGAGTTTACCCCCACCCAGTTATATGTATTAGACATCAGTTAACCCCCTCACCTTCTATACTACCATCCTAGAGTTTACCCCCCACCCAGTTATATGTATTAGACATCAGTTAACCCCCTAACCTTCTATACTACCTACCTAGAGTTTACCCCCACCCAGTTATATGTATTAGACATCAGTTAACCCCCTCACCTTCTATACTACCATCCTAGAGTTTACCCCCCACCCAGTTATATGTATTAGACATCAGTTAACCCCCTCACCTTCTATACTACCATCCTAGAGTTTACCCCCACCCAGTTATATGTATTAGACATCAGTTAACCCCCTCACCTTCTATACTACCATCCTAGAGTTTACCCCCACCCAGTTATATGTATTAGACATCAGTTAACCCCCTCACCTTCTATACTACCATCCTAGAGTTTACCCCCACCCAGTTATATGTATTAGACATCAGTTAACCCCCTCACCTTCTATACTACCATCCTAGAGTTTACCCCCCACCCAGTTATATGTATTAGACATCAGTTAACCCCCTAACCTTCTATACTACCTACCTAGAGTTTACCCCCACCCAGTTATATGTATTAGACATCAGTTAACCCCCTCACCTTCTATACTACCTACCTAGAGTTTACCCCCCACCCAGTTATATGTATTAGACATCAGTTAACCCCCTCACCTTCTATACTACCATCCTAGAGTTTACCCCCACCCAGTTATATGTATTAGACATCAGTTAACCCCCTCACCTTCTATACTACCTACCTAGAGTTTACCCCCACCCAGTTATATGTATTAGACATCAGTTAACCCCCTCACCTTCTATACTACCATCCTAGAGTTTACCCCCACCCAGTTATATGTATTAGACATCAGTTAACCCCCTCACCTTCTATACTACCTACCTAGAGTTTACCCCCCACCCAGTTATATGTATTAGACATCAGTTAACCCCCTCACCTTCTATACTACCATCCTAGAGTTTACCCCCCACCCAGTTATATGTATTAGACATCAGTTAACCCCCTCACCTTCTATACTACCTACCTAGAGTTTACCCCCACCCAGTTATATGTATTAGACATCAGTTAACCCCCTCACCTTCTATACTACCTACCTAGAGTTTACCCCCACCCAGTTATATGTATTAGACATCAGTTAACCCCCTCACCTTCTATACTACCATCCTAGAGTTTACCCCCACCCAGTTATATGTATTAGACATCAGTTAACCCCCTCACCTTCTATACTACCATCCTAGAGTTTACCCCCACCCAGTTATATGTATTAGACATCAGTTAACCCCCTAACCTTCTATACTACCATCCTAGAGTTTACCCCCACCCAGTTATATGTATTAGACATCAGTTAACCCCCTCACCTTCTATACTACCTACCTAGAGTTTACCCCCACCCAGTTATATGTATTAGACATCAGTTAACCCCCTCACCTTCTATACTACCATCCTAGAGTTTACCCCCACCCAGTTATATGTATTAGACATCAGTTAACCCCCTCACCTTCTATACTACCATCCTAGAGTTTACCCCCACCCAGTTATATGTATTAGACATCAGTTAACCCCCTCACCTTCTATACTACCATCCTAGAGTTTACCCCCACCCAGTTATATGTATTAGACATCAGTTAACCCCCTCACCTTCTATACTACCTACCTAGAGTTTACCCCCCACCCAGTTATATGTATTAGACATCAGTTAACCCCCTCACCTTCTATACTACCATCCTAGAGTTTACCCCCCACCCAGTTATATGTATTAGACATCAGTTAACCCCCTCACCTTCTATACTACCTACCTAGAGTTTACCCCCCACCTAGTTATAAGTATTAGACATATGGAATCAGTAATTACTAAATGTTAGTGTATTTTGAACATTTAAACATGCCTGGCAAATCTGTTTCTATCTACAGGAAACTTGCTTCAGTTTATTTTGGTCGTTTATGTGTATTGGATCCCTCAGTGAGTAAATACAGAGTTATTTCCCTTGGTGTATTTTGAGCATTGAAGATTGTCCACATAAATTGGTCCATTAGTTTCCATATAGATATGTGTATTGGACATGATCTCTTGGTAAGTATTTGCAGAGTATTTCCCATGGTGTATTTTAAGCAGTATTTTAAACTGTACTATCATGTTCAGTTCTGTATCCGATATATTGAGGTGATGATTTGGTTTGAAGTCGAGTGATTGCTCCTTGTTTAATTAGAAGTAAATATCAGCAAAATGACTTGTTTCTGAACTAATTGCAAGTATTAAAAACGTATCAAATGATGCAACCTGATAACTTCTTCTGTTTCAGAATCTGAAAGAAGTGTTCCTACCTGAACCCCATGGTGATGATGATGTCCCGACGACCCCCAGAGGTCGTGGGGGACGTAGTGATGTAGGTGACTTTGACTCCCTTTCTGATGACGTAGAGATCAGTCTGCCTGGAGAGGATGTAAAGAAACAGCCAGAGCCAGTGGCAAATGAATTAGTGAAGGACATTGAAGCTATTCCATTCCCTTTGCTGTCTGTGAATCCGGCCAAAAGTGACTCCATGCATGCCTCATGTGGCATACTTCCTCTCGTCATGTACATAGGCAAACGTCTCAAGCCACAGGAGTTCAATAGGCAGTGTGGTAAGTAAAGTCACCAACAACTAGGTCCAGCTTCATCACATAACTAAAAACATTCATGTACTTCATTTTAATTTATTACCTCATATTGTTATTACAATATCAATGACTGTTTCAGGAACAATGACCATGAGCTCGTTAGTATTTGATATGACTGGCATTGACCTTGACACCTGGAAGAAAGAAGACCTGAACAAGGAATTGAGGGACCAGGCTAGCTCAGCTCTACATTTGACCCCTGAACCTCCCAAGGAACCGACACCACCTCCCCCACCCCCGAAGGAACCAACTCCACCTCCTCCAAAGGAGCCCACACCACCTCCTCCCAAGGAACCCACTCCGCCTCCTCCAAAAGAACCCACCCCTCCACCTCCTCCTAAGGAGCTTACCCCTGAACCAAAGGAGGTCTGTACCAATAACAATCTATACTAAGTCATTGTATTCTCTACACTATCTTGTTCTCATAACATTTGTAATTTGAATTGATACATCAGTCTTTATATAAAAAATCACAGAGATCTTTCATCTTAGAATGTTTACAAGGCTAATGGTGGTTCAATCACGAGCTTGTCTTTATACACTGAATATATCCCTACCAATATCACATCAAGACATTTACAGTAAATATCACTTATATAAGGAAAAATAATGTTCACAGTAATAAGTGTCAGAAAACACTATTAACTTTAGGTGTTTGTTCATTCCAGGAAATGATTCCTAAGAAGGAATTTGATGACATGATGGACAAACACAACAATGATCTACGTTATATACAGGAGGAGTATGAGTAAGTGTAACGATCTACACAGCTACATAAAGGGGTAGTAGTCAGTGTAACAATCTGCACAGCTACAAAAAGGGGTAGTAGTCAGTGTAGTAATCTACCCAGCTACAAAAAGGGGTAGTAGTCAGTGTAATAATCTACACAGCTACAAAAAAGGGGAAGTATTAAGTGTGATGATCTACCCAGCTACAAAAAGGGGTAGCAGTAAGTGTAACAATCTACACAGCTACAAAAAGGGGTATCAGTTAATGTAGTAATCTACCCAGCTACAAAAAGGGGTAGTAGTAAGTGTAATAATCTACCCAGCTACAAAAAGGGGTAGTAGTCAGTGTAACAATCTACACAGCTACAAAAAGGGGTATCAGTTAATGTAGTAATCTACCCAGCTACAAAAAGGGGTAGTAGTAAGTGTAATAATCTACCCAGCTACAAAAAGGGGTAGTAGTCAGTGTAACAATCTACACAGCTACAAAAAGGGGTATCAGTTAATGTAGTAATCTACCCAGCTACAAAAGGGGTAGTAGTAAGTGTAATAATCTACACAGCTACAAAAAGGGGTAGTAGTCAGTGTAATAATCTACCCAGCTACAAAAAGGGGTAGTATAGTCAGTGTAATAATCTACCCAGCTACAAAAAGGGGTAGTAGTCAGTGTAATAATCTACCCAGCTACAAAAAGGGGTAGTATAGTCAGTGTAATAATCTACCCAGCTACAAAAAGGGGTAGTAGTAAGTGTAACAATCTACACAGCTACAAAAAGGGGTAGTAGTCAGTGTAATAATCTACACAGCTACAAAAAGGGGTAGTATAGTCAGTGTAATAATCTACCCAGCTAAAAAAAGGGGTAGTAGTCAGTGTAACAATCTACACAGCTACAAAAAGGGGTAGTATATATATAGTCAGTGTAACAATCTACACAGCTACAAAAAGGGGTAGTAGTAAGTGTAAAAATCTACACAGCTACAAAAAGGGGTAGCAGTCAGTGTAACAATCTACACAGCTACAAAAAGGGGTAGTAGTCAGTGTAACAATCTACACAGCTACAAAAAGGGGTAGTAGTCAGTGTAACAATCTACCCAGCTATAAAAAGGGGTAGCAGTTAATGTAACAATCTACACAGCTACAAAAAGGGGTAGCAGTTAATGTAACAATCTACACAGCTACAAAAAGGGGTAGCAGTTAATGTAGTAATCTACCCAGCTACAAAAAGGGGTAGTAGTCAGTGTAAAAATCTACACAGCTACAAAAAGGGGTAGCAGTTAATGTAACAATCTACACAGCTACAAAAAAGGTAGCAGTAAGTATAATAATCTACTCAGCTGCTAAAAGGGGTAGTATAGTCAGTGTAATAATCTACCCAGCTACAAAAAGGGGTAGTATAGTCACTGTAATAATCTACCCAGCTACAAAAGGGGTAGTAGTCAGTGTAATGATCTACCCAGCTACAAAAAGGGGTAGTATAGTCAGTGTAACAATCTACACAGCTACAAAAAGGGGTAGCAGTAAGTATAATAATCTACCCAGCTGCTAAAAGTGGTAGTAGTAAGCCTGATAGGATAGTTATGATAGATAGTTATAATCACTTTCTGGCTTAAATGGACTATATGACTGAACAAACGGTAGTTTTCCACCAGATGACCATACTTAGGTGTTAGGCAATAAAATGTTAAGTTGATTTGTTGATGTTATCGTTTTACTAAACAGGAAACGCCTACAACAGTTGACAGACAGTCTACAGGTGATGGAGCAAACACGCTTCCAGATGCAGGAACAAATGAAACAGCAGCAGCAACAACAGCAGCAACAGATTCAGCATCAACAACAGCAGTTGTTACTACAACAACAACATGCTCCTCGCCCTTCACAGCGCCCCCTGTCTCAGGAAAGTCGTCGGTCAGCAAGTAGTGCCACTCGACGTGAGGCACAGCCCCAGCCGCCACCTCTAGTCCCCATCAATACTGCTGCTTCGCCCACCATGGAGACCATTCCCATCCCTCCCAGGTCTAGTCCAAAGTAAGTTTTTCTAGCAGGTGTTGGAAACCTAGCTTTTCTCAGTCTGTCATTGGTAGTTTTGTTTGTTATGTGTAAAGTAATCTTTCTGTAACGTAGGACAGTATCAAATGTCTATTTGTAGCGATGAAGAACAAGCAGGATATAATTAGTCCCTTTCTTGGATGTTACTTCTCCATAGATTTTGTTGTTTATTTTGATCAGATTTCTAGCCGACCAGAGACCGTACCAGATTTTGCTTCTCTATAGATTTTGTTGCTTATTTTGATATGATCTGATTTCTAGCCGACCAGAGACCGTACCAGATTTTGCTTCTCTATAGATTTTGTTGCTTATTTTGATATGATCTGATTTCTAGCCGACCAGAGACCGTACCAGATGTTGCTTCTCTATAGATTTTGTTGCTTATTTTGATATGATCTGATTTCTAGCCGACCAGAGACCGCACCAGATGGGAGAAAGTCTGTTCCTATGCCTTCTGTACGTCGTACCAAACCAGCCCGACCATCACGCCCGACCCCTCAACATTGGGGGCCAGGCATACCAGAAGATGTGAGTGATACATTGTCAAAAGACCCCATAGAAACTTTCAGTTCCATGATTTTTTTTCTGTATCAAATCTTTCCCAGATATTGAAACATAATTGCTGTAAATTTGTCTTCAGACAGAACCACCACTTTGCTGTATGTACAAAGTTATTTCTATATATTACTGATACATCTTTCGTTTTTATGTCTGGTTTCAAGAATAAACGAAAAAGGTTGTGTATCAATCATGATCTCAATCAAAACCATGTTGAATTTTATTTTTGATGGTGAATTCCTTTCTGAATCAAAGCTATAATCAGTGTTGTAAATATATCGATTTCACATTCTTGCATTCCAGTAATTATTTGTAAAGGTATTTATTGGTGGTTCATGTTTGCAGTTGTAACACATTTTGAAGCAAAAAGGATACATATTCATAGTTCATTATGAATTGGACCATCATTTTTTGTATTAGTTTTAATTTATTTTCAAATTATCTAATTTCCATGATTTCAATATCTCCTCAAAACTATAAAAAAAAAAAATTAAAAAAATACACAACCCCTTGAAAAATAAAACCTTTACAGTTTTTTTTTACCCAAACCCTTTCTAAGTAGTCAACAACAGCTTACAAAACAGTAGTCTTAGCTATCATCTCTATCAACAAGATTTAAATTGTTTTCAACAGAGGTTGAATGATATGTGTCTGTCCTCAGTTTTTCATCAGAGGTTGAATGATATGTGTCTGTCCTCAGTTTTTCATCAGAAGTTGAATGATATGTGTCTGTCCTCAGTTTTTCATCAGAGGTTGAATGATATGTGTCTGTCCTCAGTTTTTCATCAGAGGTTGAATGATATGTGCCTGTCCTCAGTTTTTCATCAGAGGTTGAATGATATGTGTCTGTCCTCAGTTTTTCATCAGAGGTTGAATGATATGTGTCTGTCCTCAGTTTTTCATCAGAGGTTGAATGATATGTGTCTGTCCTCAGTTTTTTATCAGAGGTTGAATGATATGTGTCTGTCCTCAGTTTTTCATCAGAGGTTGAATGATATGTGTCTGTCCCCAGTTCCTGGATCGTCTGGCCTGGTTCGAGGAGGAGTCAAACAAGCACAAGGAAGAGATGGTCAACAAGATATCCAAACAAATCCAGGAGGACATCGAGAGGAAGCTAGCTGGTCAGCACAAACTCAGCAAGAAGGAGGAGGAGATGTACGATGCACTAAAAGGTCAGCAGAGGTCAATTGTAATGGGCGTAGTGTTGCACAATTCAGTTTGCTTGATAATGATTAGAAGCAGAGTCCAAATGGATCTGAAATTGTGCTGCTGAATTGCAGACATTTTCTGTAAGGAAGTATGGAATTGTTATATTTTGCTTTATGTTAAAAATTATCTCATTATTTTCTATCTACAGACTGTGAGTTTACCCTGCATTGTTTATGCCATACAAGCGAGGTACAGTGTTCAACCCTAGAGCTCACCAGTACTTCCACCCAAATGGTAAGTAAACTAGAAATTACTTTTGAAAATATCTGTCATGTGTCCTGTATTGGCTAGGTTTCTCCTGATGCAAAAATGAGATGACATTTGCTGTTGTCAATTTTCTATCATTTCTCTCACAACCTCTCCAACCTCTTTTAATTCAAGCTTCTATCTCACCATAAGGTTTTCAATATAACTCAGAAATGACCTTTTGTATCTTGGTAGTTGGAATGGGTGCAATTTACAACAGAAAAGTAAACAAGCTTTCTAAAGTACATTATGTTTAATATCATTTTTTAATTCCAGGATCCAGTGACTTGCGATTGACACAGCCACCCTCGATGATCCAGTTACCTCCCTTGCCTAATAAATCTGTATCCTTTTTAATGAAGCAGGAAAGAGTCAATAGACTATACCTTTCACTAGTAACTGGTAAGACATAAAACCATCGGAAGGTTTCATCAAATTACCAAACTTTTGTGGTTATTTCATCATTGTTGTTTAGGTATTTGTTTCTGACTAATCTGAAACCGATGAAAATACCTGGGCCATTTTCCAGTCTAACCGTTAGGACCATAGTTGTTCGTTTATGAAGTAAGGACAAACCTTGTGGATGTCCTAAGTGATACTATGAAAGTTATTTTTATAATTAATATTTTGTTGAAATACTGTAATCTTTTACTCTACATTGTACAGTGTGCTTAAATTTATAATTCCAAATTTATGATCAGATGAATTTTACTGACATGTTGTCCCAGGAATGGGAGATGTTTTGTCAGTTAACATGGTCTCAACTCACCACATCATATCCATTCATAAATTGACAGCTTTCTTCTTAGATTGAGAATTTCCTTAGCTCTCCTAGAAAATGTCAGTATTAAATCTGTTTGAGCTGAGTCGCAACTTTAATCGGGGCCAGGCATGGCTGATGGAAAAATACATCCAACAACAGGAGCCAGCAGAAAATACCCGGGGAATGGTACCCATCACACCCGCACCCACCGCCGACAAAACTGGGTCAATGGATGAACAGCAACATCCTGACATTAATACCACCCAGCTTAGCAATGTAGGAACGAGTAACCCTGACAGAGAGGCTGACCTTGAAATCTGAAAAACAGTGTCAATACCAGTAACCCTGAATGAGAGGCTGCCCTTGAAATTTGAAAAACAGTGTCAATACCAGTAACCCTGAATGAGATACTGAGAGGTTGACGTGGAAACGTGAAATAAAAATGTTGATACCAGTGACACTGAACAAAAGATCAACATATAAGTGTCATGAATTTGTCCATAACTCAAAAATCCTTGATCCACCCTAAAATAAGACGTGATAAACAATTTTGGTACCAGAAACCCTAAACGGGAGGTCAACTTTGAAATGTGACAATGCTGGTACCTGTAGCAATTACCTGGAAATGTGATGAACTTGCTGTCAGAAACAAAGGAAATTAAAATAATTTAATTTTCTGAATAGCTTGTGACACTTATTGATAATCAAGATACTTAATTTATTTGTCCTTGATTATCTTAGTATTATCTACTGGTGCGTGTCAACATGTTGATGGCGATAACTTGTAATTATGTTAAAATAACAAGTCGGTTATTACCACAATATCTAAGTAGATAAATAACCATGTTCACCTCAGCCAAAGACAATAATTGTATGAACCTATGTTTTCTGTTGTATTAATCCTATGGGTTGTATAAAGATGTCACTGTTAGGGTGTATTCCAGCATTAGTTTTGGTAAATAAGATTAATTGGTGACATCAGTGTGTCGGATACAAAACAGTTTATGCTGTATTTGTAAAACTTTTAAGTGTACTTAAGTTATATGAAATGAGAATAAAGCAGGTCTGTGATAAAATATATTTAAACTGTAACCTTTGCATTTGCCCGATTGCTTTCACTGCTCTGTAACAGTAATATTTCACAAAAGTTTTGATGTCAGTTTACTGTGGCCTAAAACTTTCACTGCTCTATAACAGTAATATTTCACAAAAGTTTTGATGTCAGTATACTGTAGCCTACAAAACTAAAATCAACACTGCAACTTGTTGCCCTTTGATGGTAAGCTTAAACCTTTAATCAGTACGAGGGGAATGTAAATACCACAGAAGAGGAGGACCACTTCATTGATCCACAAATTTATTTAGTGCTATAAAGGTTCCTGATGGGGTCAACATACAATCCAATTTAATTCAGATATTTACAACACCTACACTGTGTACATGTATTAAGATCTGTATTAGACTGTGGACATAACTTGGTAAACATTGGGATGTTTTCATGTGCAATACAATTCACTTGATATTTTTGTGTCAAACGAAACATCAACAAATTAACTGACCTCTGTATAGCATAATGCTGAAGATTGTGTAAGCTGAGAGAGAATAGTACCCAAGGTAATTAGTTGGTAGGTTTTCTTTATACCGTGGATATATATTGTAAATAGTAGAAAAGATTGTACATATGTTTATAAGTTAGGTAGGTATTTTGTGAGTATCTTGTAAATTACACATTTGCTATATTCAGCAAATTGTATATAGTACATTGTATGCATTGTTGTTGAAATTTAAATTAAATGAGATGTTAAGGTCGATTTTTGTTGCATTAAACATTAAACATCACCTTGCACAAATTTTACTCATACTCATACAGACATGTCCTTCCTAACTGGAAATAGTCCAGAGGCTGATCAATGTGTGGTACTTTACAAGTCACACACACACCAACAGCTCACAATGTTATTATTGTGGATATTCTCGCCTGCAAGAGTTGTCTCCCTTGTTCTTGTTGGACGACAGGAGACCATCAACACATGGATGTAACAGTTACGTAATATACGTCCGAGGACATGGTAGGCCTCCTACAACTGTAATATACGTCCGAGGACGTGGTCGGCCTCCTACAACTGTAATATACGTCCGAGGACGTGGTAGGCCTCCTATAACTGTAATATACGTCCGAGGACGTGGTCGGCCTCCTACAACTGTAATATACGTCCGAGGACGTGGTCGGCCTCCTAAAACTGTAATATACGTCCGAGGACGTGGTAGGCCTCCTACAACTATAATATACGTCCGAGGACGTGGTAGGCCTCCTACAACTGTAATATACGTCCGAGGACATGGTCGGCCTCCTATAACTGTAATATACGTCCGAGGACGTGGTAGGCCTCCTACAACTGTAATATACGTCCGAGGACGTGGTCGGCCTCCTACAACTGTAATATACGTCCGAGGACGTGGTAGGCCTCCTATAACTGTAATATACGTCCGAGGACGTGGTCGGCCTCCTACAACTGTAATATACGTCCGAGGACGTGGTCGGCCTCCTAAAACTGTAATATACGTCCGAGGACGTGGTAGGCCTCCTACAACTATAATATACGTCCGAGGACGTGGTAGGCCTCCTACAACTGTAATATACGTCCGAGGACATGGTCGGCCTCCTATAACTGTAATATACGTCCGAGGACGTGGTAGGCCTCCTACAACTGTAATATACGTCCGAGGACGTGGTCGGCCTCCTACAACTGTAATATACGTCAGAGGACGTGGTCGGCCTCCTACAACTGTAATATACGTCCGAGGACGTGGTCGGCCTCCTACAACTGTAATATACGTCCGAGGACATGCTAGGCCTCCTATAACTGTAATATACGTCGGAGGACATGCTAGGCCTCCTACAACTGTAATATATGTCCGAGGACATGGTAGGCCTCCTACAACTGTAATATACGTCCGAGGACGTGGTAGGCCTCCTATAACTGTAATATACGTCCCAGGACATGGTAGGCCTCCTGCAACTGTAATATACGTCCGAGGACGTGGTCGGCCTCCTACAACTGTAATATACGTCCGAGGACGTGGTAGGCCTCCTACAACTGTAATATACGTCCGAGGACGTGGTCGGCCTCCTACAACTGTAATATACGTCCGAGGACGTGGTAGGCCTCCTTCAACTGTAATATACGTCCGAGGACGTGGTCGGCCTCCTACAACTGTAATATACGTCCGAGGACGTGGTAGGCCTCCTACAACTGTAATATACGTCCGAGGACGTGGTAGGCCTCCTACAACTGTAATATACGTCCGAGGACGTGGTAGGCCTCCTACAACTGTAATATACGTCCGAGGACGTGGTCGGCCTCCTACAACTGTAATATATACGTCCGAGGACGTGGTAGGCCTCCTACAACTGTAATATACGTCCGAGGACGTGGTCGGCCTCCTACAACTGTAATATACGTCCGAGGACGTGGTCGGCCTCCTACAACTGTAATATACGTCCGAGGACGTGGTAGGCCTCCTACAACTGTAATATACGTCCGAGGACGTGGTAGGCCCCCTACAACTGTAATATATACGTCCGAGGACGTGGTCGGCCTCCTACAACTGTAATATATACGTCCGAGGACATGGTAGGCCTCCGATAACTGTAATATATGTCCGAGGACATGGTAGGCCTCCTACAACTGTAATATACGTCCGAGGACGTGGCCGGCCTCCTACAACTAATAAGGTGACACAATGTAGTTGGGGGTAACTGCAATTACCAGAGCCTGTTTCAAACAATTTGGACACTACAGGCCCCAGAGCCTGTTTCAAACAATTTGGACACTTCAGGCCCCAGACAATGTTTCTAAGAATTTGGACACTTCAGGCCCCAGACAATGTTTCTAACAATTTGGACACTACAGGCCCCAGACAATGTTCCAAACAATTTGGACACTTCAGGCCCCAGACAATGTTTCTAAGAATTTGGACACTACAGGCCCCAGACAATGTTCCAAACAATTTGGACACTTCAGGCCCCAGACAATGTTCCAAACAATTTGGACACTTCAGGCCCCAGACAATGTTTCTAAGAATTTGGACACTTCAGGCCCCAGACAATGTTTCTAACAATTTGGACACTACAGGCCCCAGACAATGTTCCAAACAATTTGGACACTACAGGCCCCAGACAATGTTCCAAACAATTTGGACACTTCAGGCCCCAGACAATGTTTCTAAGAATTTGGACACTACAGGCCCCAGACAATGTTTCTAAGAATTTGGACACTACAGGCCCCAGACAATGTTTCAAACAATTTGGACACTACAGGCCCCAGACAATGTTTCAAACAATTTGGACACTACAGGCCCCAGACAATGTTCCAAACAATTTGGACACTACAGGCCCCAGACAATGTTTCTAACAATTTGGACACTACAGGCCCCAGACAATGTTTCTAACAATTTGGACACTACAGGCCCCAGACAATGTTCCAAACAATTTGGACACTACAGGCCCCAGACAATGTTTCTAACAATTTGGACACTTCAGGCCCCAGACAATGTTTCTAACAATTTGGACACTACAGGCCCCAGACAATGTTCCAAACAATTTGGACACTACAGGCCCCAGACAATGTTCCAAACAATTTGGACACTTCAGGCCCCAGACAATGTTTCTAAGAATTTGGACACTACAGGCCCCAGACAATGTTTCAAACAATTTGGACACTACAGGCCCCAGACAATGTTTCAAACAATTTGGACACTACAGGCCCCAGACAATGTTTCTAACAATTTGGACACTACAGGCCCCAGACAATGTTCCAAACAATTTGGACACTACAGGCCCCAGACAATGTTTCTAACAATTTGGACACTACAGGCCCCAGACAATGTTCCAAACAATTTGGACACTACAGGCCCCAGACAATGTTTCTAACAATTTGGACACTACAGGCCCCAGACAATGTTCCAAACAATTTGGACACTACAGGCCCCAGACAATGTTTCTAACAATTTGGACACTACAGGCCCCAGACAATGTTTCTAACAATTTGGACACTACAGGCCCCAGACAATGTTTCTAACAATTTGGACACTACAGGCCCCAGACAATGTTTCAAACAATTTGGACACTACAGGCCCCAGACAATGTTTCTAACAATTTGGACACTACAGGCCCCAGACAATGTTTCTAACAATTTGGACACTACAGGCCCCAGACAATGTTTCTAACAATTTGGACACTACAGGCCCCAGACAATGTTTCTGACAATTTGGACACTACAGGCCCCAGACAATGTTTCTGACAATTTGGACATTACAGGCCCCAGACAACGTTTCTAACAATTAAGACACTACAGGCCCCAGACAATGTTTCAAACAATTTGGACACTACAGGCCCCAGACAATGTTTCTAACAATTTGGACACTACAGGCCCCAGACAACGTTTCTAACAATTAAGACACTACAGGCCCCAGACAATGTTCCAAACAATTTGGACACTACAGGCCCCAGACAATGTTTCTGACAATTTGGACATTACAGGCCCCAGACAATGTTTCTAACAATTTGGACACTACAGGCCCCAGACAATGTTTCAAACAATTTGGACACTACAGGCCCCGGACAATGTTTCTAACAATTTGGACACTACAGGCCCCAGA
Organism: Pecten maximus; assembly: GCF_902652985.1. Lineage (NCBI taxonomy): Eukaryota > Metazoa > Mollusca > Bivalvia > Pectinida > Pectinidae > Pecten > Pecten maximus. The sequence continues at coordinate 36,010,588 of NC_047019.1, forward strand.
CAATGTTTCTAACAATTTGGACACTACAGGCCCCAGACAATGTTTCTAACAATTTGGACACTACAGGCCCCGGACAATGTTTCTAACAATTTGGACACTACAGGCCCCGGACAATGTTTCTAACAATTTGGACACTACAGGCCCCGGACAATGTTTCTAACAATTTGGACACTACAGGCCCCAGACAATGTTTCAAACAATTTGGACACTACAGGCCCCAGACAATGTTTCTAACAATTAAGACACTACAGGCCCCAGACAATGTTTCTAACAATTTGGACACTACAGGCCCCAGACAATGTTTCTAACAATTTGGACACTACAGGCCCCAGACAATGTTTCAAACAATTTGGACACTACAGGCCCCAGAGCCTGTTTCTAACAATTTGGACACTACAGGCCCCAGACAATGTTTCTAACAATTTGGACACTACAGGCCCCAGACAATGTTTCTAACAATTTGGACACTACAGGCCCCAGACAATGTTTCAAACAATTTGGACACTACAGGCCCCAGACAATGTTTCTAACAATTTGGACACTACAGGCCCCAGACAATGTTTCCAACAATTTGGACACTACAGGCCCTAGACAATGTTTCTAACAATTTGGACACTACAGGCCCAAGATTCTGGATCAATTAATTCCAGCATTACTGCTCCAGAAACTACACAAGTTAATTAGAGGGCAAATCTAATAGTAAATATACTGACGGGACACTTCTGGACAGAGACTCAGTAAGTAGATAGTCACACTAGCAATGGATATAGGTTAACTTGACCAAGCACACTAACAATGGATATAGGTTAAATTAACCAGAACAGAAAAGGTTCCAATGGCTGTTTATATGCTGGTTTGGTTGGTTAAAGTCATGGAGACCTGTCCAGATACTATCAGTTAGATGTGCTGGTTATATGATGGTTAGGTCGGTTAAAGTCATGGAGACTTGTCTAGATACTACAGTTAGATGTGCTGGTTATATGATGGTTAGGTCGGTTAAAGTCATGGAGACTTGTCTAGATACTACAGTTAGATGTGCCGGTTATATGATGGTTAGGTCGGTTAAAGTCACGGATACTTGTCTAGATACTACAGTTAGATGTGCTGGTTATATGATGGTTTGGTCTGCCATGGAGACTTGTCTAGATACTACCAGTTAGATGTGCTGGTTATATGATGGTTAGGTCGGTTAAAGTCACAGACACTTGTCTAGATACTACCAGTTAGATGAGCTGGTTATATGATGGTTAGGTCGGTTAAAGCCACGGAGACTTGTCTAGATACTACCATTTAGATGTGCTGGTTATATGATGGTTAAGTCGGTTAAAGCCATGGAGACTTGTCTAGATACTACCAGTTAGATGTGCTGGTTATATGATGGTTAGGTCTGCCATGGAGACTTGTCTAGATACTACCAGTTAGATGTGCTGGTTATATGATGGTTAGGTCAGTTAAAGCCATGGAGACTTGTCTAGATACTACAGTTAAATGTGCTGGTTATATGATGGTTAGGTCGGTTAAAGTCATGGAGACTTGTCTAGATACTATTAGTTAGATGTGCTGGTTATATGATGGTTAGGTCGGTTAAAGCCATGGAGACTTGTCTATATACTACCAGTTAGATATGCTGGTTATATGATGGTTAGGTCGGTTAAAGTCACAGACACTTGTCTAGATACTACCAGTTAGATGTTCTGGTTATATGATGGTTAGGTTGGTTAAAGTCATGGAGACTTGTCTAGATACTACAGTTAGATGTGCTGGTTATATGATGGTTAGGTCGGTTAAAGCCATGGAGACTTGTCTAGATACTATCAGTTAGATGTGCTGGTTATATGGTGGTTAGGTTGGTTAAAGTCATGGAGACTTGTCTAGATACTACCAGTTAGATGTGCTGGTTATATGATGGTTAGGTCGGTTAAAGCCATGTAGACTTGTCTAGATACTACCAGTTAGATGTTCTGGTTATATGATGGTTAGGTCGGTTAAAGTCACGGACACTTGTCTAGATACTACAGTTAGATGTGCTGGTTATATGATGGTTAGGTCAGTTAAAGCCATGGAGACTTGTCTAGATACTATTAGTTAGATGTGCTGGTTATATGATGGTTAGGTCTGCCATGGAGACTTGTCTAGATACTACAGTTAGATGTGCTGGTTATATGATGGTTTGGTCAGTTAAAGTCATGGAGACTTGTCTAGATACTACCAGTTAGATGTGCTGGTTATATGATGGTTAGGTCAGTTAAAGCCATGGAGACTTGTCTAGATACTACCAGTTAGATGTGCTGGTTATATGATGGTTAGGTCAGTTAAAGCCATGGAGACTTGTCTAGATACTACCAGTTAGATGTGCTGGTTATATGATGGTTAGGTCGGTTGAAGTCATGGAGACTTGTCTAGATACTACCAGTTAGATGTGCTGGTTATATGATGGTTAGGTCGGTTAAAGTCACAGACACTTGTCTAGATACTACCAGTTAGATGTTCTGGTTATATGATGGTTAGGTCGGTTAAAGCCATGGAGACTTGTCTAGATACTACAGTTAGATGTGCTGGTTATATGATGGTTAGGTCTGCCATGGAGACTTGTCTAGATACTCCAGTTAGATGTGCTGGTTATATGATGGTTAGGTCGGTTGAAGTCATGGAGACTTGTCTAGATACTACCAGTTAGATGTGCTGGTTATATGATGGTTAGGTCGGTTGAAGTCATGGAGACTTGTCTAGATACTACCAGTTAGATGTGCTGGGTATATGATGGTTAGGTCGGTTAAAGTCATGGAGACTTGTATAGATACTACCAGTTAGATGTGCTGGTTATATGATGGTTAGGTCTGCCATGGAGATTTAGTCTAGATACTACCAGTTAGATGTGCTGGTTATATGATGGTTAGGTCGGTTAAAGTCATGGAGACTTGTCTAGATACTACCAGTTAGATGTGCTGGGTATATGATGGTTAGGTCTGCCATGGAGATTTAGTCTAGATACTACCAGTTAGATGTGCTGGTTATATGATGGTTAGGTCGGTTGAAGTCATGGAGACTTGTCTAGATACTACCAGTTAGATGTGCTGGGTATATGATGGTTAGGTCGGTTAAAGTCATGGAGACTTGTCTAGATAATATTAGTTAGATGGCCATCCTTGGGATAATTATTGGCACAGAGATTGGATTCCTGGTATCTTAATTTGAATACTGTAAACCTCATTGGCTCGACAAATGGGACAATTCTGGCCAAATTGTCTTGAAAGTGTTGAATATATGGAATTTGACAATGCAGACCTGGATACTGGATGTATTCATTTGAAACTGCATGCAGCAGATACTTTATATATTGATTAACATCATTAAATACTCACTCCAAACATAACACTGTACGCCTCAGGCCGAAGTTATACAAGTTACTTCCAATTTCAATGTAAAGTATGTTTTGTTTAAAAACTTTCATCTTCAGCCAAGTTTCATTACTGGTAGATTGACCTCATTTGACCAACTATGAATGCGAAACAAAGTTTGATAATAACACCAGAAAAAAGTATACAAACAAACCACAAACACTGAAACTTGACATGTTGATTGTTTATTTGTACAAAACTACCTACTTGTACGATCTATCTAATGATGATGTCATATAAATATTCAATGACAATGAACATTATGTATGCAGTGACTGACAACTTGGTATGGATCAGGTACAAGGAACACTATCAACCAGCATGTTTCCTGATGAAAAAAAAAACAGAGAACAAAATAAATATTCACAAAACATTTGACATTTCATACCGACACTGCCATGGGATGTTACATACCGACACTGCCATGAGATGTTACATACCGACACTGCCATGGGATGTTACATACAGACACTGCCATGGGATGTTACATACAGACACTGCCATGGGATGTTACATACAGACACTGCCATGGGATGTTACATATAGACACTGCAATGGGATGTTTCATACAGACACTGCCATGGGATGTTACATACAGACACTGACATGGGATGTTACATACAGACACTGACATGGGACGTTTCATACAGACACTGCCATGGGATGTTACATACAGACACTGCCATGGAATGTTACATACAGACACTGCCATGGGATGTTACATACAGACACTGCCATGGGATGTTTCATACAGACACTGCCATGGGATGTTACATACAGACACTGCCATGGGATGTTACATACCGACACTGCCATGGGATGTTACATACAGACACTGCCATGGGATGTTGGGATGTTACATACCGACACTGCCATGGGATGTTACATACAGACACTGCCATGTGCCATGGGAGGTTATACACACAGCTAGGATATGTTTCATATATACACAAGCACTGGATGTATTTCAATGTATTTCACTGGCACAGTTACCTTACAAATGTACCACACAAATGTATGTACCACACAAATGTATCAAACAAATTTACCATACAAATGTACCATACAAATGTAACAAAATTACAATATAAATGTACCAATCAAATGTACCAAACATATGTACCATACAAATGTATCATACAAATGTATAATACAAACGTACCAATCAAATGTACCAAACATATGTACCATACAAATGTACCAATCAAATGTACCAAACATATGTACCATACAAATGTACCATACAAATGTACCATATAAATGTATAATATAAATGAGCCATACAAATGTACCATACAAATGTATCATATAAATGAGCCATACAAATGTACCATACAAATGTATCATATAAATGAGCCATACAAATGTACCAATCAAATGTACCAAACAAATGTACAATACAAATGTACCATACAAATGTACCATACAAATGTACCATATAAATGTATAATATAAATGAGCCATACAAATGTACAAAACAAATGTATCATACAAAGTACTATATAACTGTACCATACCAATAAGAGTACCACTGACACTGGGACCGTAGAAAAGTAACAATTTACTTTTTGTATGTACCAACCAAATGTACCATTCAAATGTAAGTAACTAATGATACATGTATGTTACATATTAATGTTTATACCAACATAGCTATGTCGACCAACTCATTAACAGATAAGCTATACTGCTTAATTCATTAACAGATAAGCTATACTGCTTAATTCATTAACAGATAAGCTATACTGCTTAATTCATTAACAGATAAGCTATACTGATTAATTCATTAACAGAAAAGCTATACTGATTAATTGATTAACAGATAAGCTATACTGATTAATTCATTAACATATAAGCTGTACTGATTAATTTATTAACATATAAGCTGTGCTGCTTAATTCATTAACAGATAAGCGATACTGATTAACTCATTAACATATAAACAAATTAGAGCCATGATGAGTACATGACTAACACAACTACATACTTTGTATCATACAAATGCATTATTCCACAGTGATGTCAGTATATGTACCATACAAATTGACCTCATTTTGCAGCGTAAAATACACATCTATGCAGCGTACCATACAAGTGTGAATTTGGATGTGACTGACATGAAGACAAGAGATGAAGTTGGTGTAACGTAGCACCTTATGTACATGTTAATGTGTTTATGAACAATTAAGGCAGACAGCTGACATCTCTGTGACAGACATGTAGAATTACACGGGTAAAAACAATCAATATCTTATTAGGACCTACGGACAAATACCCGCACACTTAAAACTGATGAATTCATATAAACACTTCTAGTCAGTTTTAGGAAATAACAATACAACAGAAAACTTTTAACTTCTAAACAATGGGGACTCTACAGAGTACCACTGAATCATTATATATAAGGAATAGGGCATGATGACTGGTGTGAGAAATAACCCCACTGTATCATCTAGGGAGGATATGAAGGATAATCCCACAGTATCACCTAGGGTGGATATGAAGGATAATCCCACTGTATCACCTAGGGTGGATATGAAGGATAATCCCACTGTATCACCTCGGGTGTATATGAAGGATAATCCCACAGTATCACCTAGGGTGGATATGAAGGATAATCCCACTGTATCACCTAGGGAGGATATGAAGGATAATCCCACAGTATCACCTAGGGTGGATATGAAGGATAATCCTACTGTATCACCTAGGGTGGATATGAAGGATAATCCCACTGTATCACCTAGGGAGGATATGAAGGATAATCCTACTGTATCACCTAGGATGGATATGAAGGATAATCCTACTGTATCACCTAGGGTGGATATGAAGGATAATCCCACAGTATCACCTAGGGAGGATATGAAGGATAATCCCACAGTATCACCTAGGGTGGATATGAAGGATAATCCCACAGTATCACCTAGGGTGGATATGAAGGATAATCCTACTGTATCACCTAGGGTGGATATGAAGGATAATCCTACTGTATCACCTAGGGTGGATATGAAGGATAATCCCACAGTATCACCTAGGGAGGATATGAAGGATAATCCCACAGTATCACCTAGGGTGGATATGAAGGATAATCCCACAGTATCACTTAGGGTGGATATGAAGGATAATCCCACAGTATCACCTAGGATGGATATGAAGGATAATCCCACAGTATCACCTAGGGTGGATATGAAGGATAATCCCACAATATCACCTAGGGTGGATATGAAGGATAATCCTACTGTATCACCTAGGATGGATATGAAGGATAATCCCACAGTATCACCTAGGGTGGATATGAAGGATAATCCCACTGTATCACCTAGGGTGACACCGCTGTAAACAGAACTGCTATGTCATGTAAAGACACCATTTTAACTTAAATAATTTCATTAGATCCAAAATTGTTTTTAACTAAAGTGAGAGAATAACGCATATCTCTCCATCATATATCTGTATACTCCATCAATTTCTACATTTTTGTCACCATTTAATCGGGGTTCAATGGTTAAATACAAAATGATTCTAATATATTACTTAATCAGTCATACATACTTCCTGGCTTTAAACACAGATCAACCTTGTACGTAAATCAGCTAACACCATGTTTTAACCAATAAATCATACCAGCCATCTTTTACAGCAGCACTTTGTAACAAATTGTCAACTTAGTAATAAACAAGAACTTATAATTATCAGAATCATAATTCAAAATACACAGAAACAACCTATTCTTTTGGTGATCATATCTCATTTCAATACTATAAAACAACTTCAATTTGCGAAATATATTTCTTTCATAAATTATTCTAAGATGAAAGTCAATTACAGGATTTGTACATATTCTTTACATTATACATTAAGTTATATAAATTTACATATTTCTTCAAATTTTTTGTAAACTTGAACTATTGTCAGTACCCTGGCGTATCAGCATCATCACAACAAATGTATTCATCAAAAGTGTTCCATTAATTCAGGTATCTTTTTTTATACCAACACTGTATTAACATACAAACCATGTGTCTTACTAACATGATAGAGAGCTGATACTGGAGTCGTTATTACACAGCGTTACATCAAAATACTGGAGTCGTTATTACACAGCGTTACATCAAAATACTGGAGTCGTTATTACACAGCGTTACATCAAAATACTGGAGCCATTATTACACAGCATTACATCAAAATACTGGAGTCGTTATTACACAGCGTTACATCAAAATACCGGAGCCATTATTACACAGCATTACATCAAAATACTGGAGCCATTATTACACAGCGTTACATCAAAATACCGGAGCCATTATTACACAGCGTTACATCAAAATACTGGAGTCGTTATTACACAGCGTTACATCAAAATACTGGAGTCGTTATTACACAGCATTATATCAAAATACCGGAGCCATTATTACACAGCGTTACATCAAAACATAGTAGGTATGGTACCAAACTTATATAAACATATCCTTAACTGCCAATACAGAGGTATGTCTTTGTACAGTAAACACAATTTTGGAAATATCTTTGTAGAATCAGGTTATTTCTACTGTTTATATGTAATCACTGTGTGTGTGGTCTTTGAGATGTTCAGCAGGATCAAACAAGTGCCTGATATTATTGTCTACCTATCTTACAATGTTATGTCAATTTTTGTTTAAGTTGGATTGACCGTTTTCTCCCGGTTCTGAATGACCAATACCAGGAACCCATTAGGTGGTGATTACTAGTTAGATCTCCTGGGGATGGATACATAAAATATTGATGATTTACATCTGATCATGTCATGGTCACCACCTGACTTTTACACATCTTCAGTAATGTCCGACAATTATGAAATAGTATTCCACATTCAGGCCATTGTTAGTCCAGTCTCTAAAATTGACTTTTTATTCTGATTTATTTTTTCAATGTTTAAATCACTTCCAATGTTTTACACAAGAGAAGTAACAATATTACTGGAAAAGTCTGAAAAACTAGACAAAAATCTACTGTTGTATTGGAAACCAAATATGTGATCATTGTAAATACTTGGTCATCCTCTGTTGTATTGGAAATCAAATATGTGATCATTGTAAATATTTGGCTATCATCTATTTTGATAAATGGTGAACAGCATTACTTTGCGGTAATAGCAACAAACAAATGATATGTAAGTTTTTGATTCCAGCATTTGTACAAATTTTAAAAATGAAAATGATATGATATTCCAGGTATACCAAACTATCATATTGAACACTTCTCACAAGATGATTTTCAAAATCTAATTTTTCACAAACGCTTTGATTCTAAAATCTGTAAAAATCTAATTCTCCCAAGCTCTTTGATTCTATGGAGGTCATACATACTACTGACAAGGTATACCCTGAGTTTGCAGACTTGATGAGTGTATAGGGTGTGCGTTGTAATCTCATAATGCCTTAGCTTCTTAAAATACTTAATTCATTTGAGCAAGTTCTTATGGGCAGTTCAGTTGTTTGTTAACCCGTTAGGGAAACACAGATACAAGTAAGTGTTTTATTTAATTAAAACACAGAGGATTAGATCGGTTAATTTTTATCTTTACTCTTAAAAGCAGACCTCTCTCAATCAGAAATTTTTTAATTACATAGAAAGCACCGTCAGTTTAAAGGCTACAAAAGAGTGAAATTCTCTGTATGATATCAGTAACCATTGGAAATTTTCAAATATCTTTACATGTTATTAAAATCTTAATAATGTTCACGGCTATAAGGTTGTCTATTACCTGTGTATATTTGGATCACAGATATATCAACGCTGAGTGATAAAACTAGCGGTAATCACATCAAAAACATTACTTTCAGACTGAAAACAGGAATGATTTTAATAAGAAAATTTCTATTATGAAAGTAGAAACTATTGACAAGTTTTGTATTGTATACATGTAAGAACACAGTACACAGACGACTGACTGGAATGATCCCGTTATGATCCACAAAACGTTACAGTGATGTTGGGAGAGGATTTGTACCTTTACATTTTTACGGATGAATTCAAAAGACAGTCTGATGGTATACTTTTGGGTGGGGTATATTCAAAATACTTTGTACATACACTTGTATTCCTTTAGAGTTTTTTGTGTTGAAAATATAATTTATTGAAAAATAATAAATCACTATACTGTAGATACTGGGACATTTGGAAAAAGTACCAAACTTACACAGACAACATTAGAGGCATACCTCTAGGTTTCTTAGCATATAGAAAACAAAGCGAGATAGCCGTGGTATATATTAAGATTAAAATAATGTCCGTTCCAGATTGCTTAGCCACTCCAGATATGATTATTCTTTTCTGAAGCATGCATTGTGACATCACCCACTCACATTAGTTTAACACACTATTTGTGACATATAAATTACTATTAAGTACATTTGATTGAGTATGGAACACATAATGACTGAGAGTCTTGTCAACGGTCACAGGTAAACAGGTATTTTGTCAAAATGAATGAATTAATGAACTGATTTCCTGATGCAAGTACAAGTAATGCATTGACAACTTTTTCTCTCATAAACAAAATTTATTCAAAATTGTATAGAATGAGTTTCACATGTGACAGCTACATATAATTGTATACATTCACCCAAACACATGAACACCAAAATCACTAGTAAAGCATTTAATGCTTGGTCTTTTTCTAGTCATATTCCAATTAACATAACAAAAGACATGGAATACAAAACAGATTGAAATGCTGATGACGTACCAATGGACACAAGACAAATGTTGACACTCTGTGCTGATGACGTTCCAATGGACACAAGACAGAAATGTTGACACTCTGTGCTGACGACGTTCCAATGGACACAAGACAGAAATGTTGACACTCTGTGCTGATGACGTTCCAATGGACACAAGACAGAAATGTTGACACTCTGTGCTGATGGCATTCCAATGGACACAAGACAGAAATGTTGACACTCTGTGCTGATGACGTTCCAATGGACACAAGACAGAAATGTTGACACTCTGTGCTGATGGCATTCCAATGGACACCAGACAGAAATGTTGACACTCTGAATTGATGACATTCCAATGGACACCAGACAGAAATGTTGAGAGACCTATAAAAATAAATCAGTTTTTACCTTACTGGTCAATAAGGTATTATATTTTTTTAGTTGCATGCTTTACTGGCTATAAGACACGTCCTAAATGTTCTTCATTTGTCAGCTGACATACCCTATCTGTTTTTCATTGGCTGCAGGAGAACAAAAAGAGGTTTACATGGAGAGGGAGCAAAAAGAGACTAGAATTTAAATATTTGATTCGTATGTACCATTACACAGTAATTTAGGTGCTTCACTTACACCTACGATAATTGAGCTTGTTGTCACAAAGATAAACTAATACACTATGTAGTGTTTACCACAGACAACAGTACCCTGTACATACAACGTAGTGTTTACCAGACAACAGTACCCTGTATACACAACTCTTGTGACAATTAACATCTTAATAAACCTTAGTGTTTGTCAGATTTCTGACAAGGGACCAAAGTTGTATTAATCAACAGATATATTGCATTAGAAATGGCAACAGATCATCTCAGACCTGTATCATGGTTGTACCTCATCAAGCAGTGGAGATGCTATAGCTGCTCATGTTTACAAATAGACAATGTTAAATTAAGTCTAGCCTTGTAAAAATTTCATCAATGTTGCTTCAACGAAAAAAACAATGGGTTCAATTGAGATCGTAAAACAACAAAACACTGGCCTTTCAATAGTACAATTTTTTTTAAATAACTGTATTCAACATGTACAAAATATTCTGCTATATATGGTCAAGCATTTAGTTAAAGGCCTATATGGTAACATCAAATTCAACTACAGAAGTGATACAGGGAATATAAAGGCCATCTACAGTAGTGCTATAGTGTATAGCTAGGTCAACTACAGTAATACTATAGTGTATAGCTAGGCCAACCACAGTAGTGCTATAGTGTATAGCTAGGCCAACTACAGTAATACTAGTGTATAGCTAGGCCAACTACAGTAGCGCTATAGTGTATAGCTAGGCCATCTACAGTAATACTAGTGTATAGCTAGGCCAACTACAGTAGCGCTATAGTGTATAGCTAGGCCATCTACAGTAGTGCTATAGTGTATAGCTAGGCCATCTACAGTAGTGCTATAGTGTATAGCTAGGCCAACTACAGTAGAGCTACATTTTGTATAGTGTATAGCTAGGCCAACTACAGTAGCGCTATAGTGTATAGCTAGGCCAACTACAGTAGCGCTATAGTGTATAGCTAGGCCATCTACAGTAGTGCTATAGTGTATAGCTAGGCCAACAACAGCAGTGCTTTAGTATAGCTAGGCCAACCACAGTAGCGCTATAGTGTATAGCTAGGCATACTACAGCAGTGCTATAGTGTATAGCTAGGCCAACCACAGTAGTGCTATAGTGTATAGCTAGGCCAACTACAGTAATACTATAGTGTATAGCTAGGCCATCTACAGTAACGCTATAGTGTATAGCTAGGCCAACCACAGTAGCGCTATAGTGTATAGCTAGGCCATCTACAGTAGTGATATAGTGTATAGCTAGGCCATCTACAGTAGCGCTATAGTGTATAGCTAGGCCATCTACAGTAGCGCTATAGTGTATAGCTAGACCATTTACAGTAGCGCTATAGTGTATAGCTAGGCCAACTACAGTAGCGCTATAGTGTATAGCTAGGCCATCTACAGTAGCGTTATAGTGTATAGCTAGGCCATCTACAGTAGCGTTATAGTGTATAGCTAGGCCATCTACAGTAGTGCTATAGTGTATAGCTAGGCCATCTACAGTAGTGCTATAGTGTATAGCTAGGCCATCTACAGTAGTGCTATAGTGTATAGCTAGGCCATCTACAGTAGCGCTATAGTGTATAACTAGGCCATCTACAGTAGCGCTATAGTGTATAGCTAGGTCAACTACAGTAATACTATAGTGTATAGCTAGGCCATCTACAGTAGCGCTATAGTGTATAGCTAGGCCATCTACTGTAGCGCTATAGTGTTTAGCTAGGCCAACCACAGTAGCGCTATAGTGTATAGCTAGGCCATCTACAGTAGCGCTATAGTGTATAGCTAGGTCAACTACAGTAATACTATAGTGTATAGCTAGGCCATCTACAGTAGCGCTATAGTGTATAGCTAGGCCAACTACAGTAATACTATAGTGTATAGCTAGGCCAACCACAGTAGCGCTATAGTGTATAGCTAGGCCAACCACAGTAGCGCTATAGTGTATAACTAGGCCAACAACCGAAGCGCTATAGTGTATAGCTAGGCCAACCACAGTAGCACTATAGTGTATAGCTAGACCAACCACAGTAGCACTAAAATGTATAGCTAAACCATCTTCAGTAGCATCATAGCATTAACAGCTTGGCAAACTACAGCATTGCTACAGTGTATAGCTTGGCCAATTACAGTAGTGCTATTGTGTTTGCTTGGCCATATACATTAGCACCACAGCATGTATAGCTAGGCATACTACAGTAGCGACACAGCATACAGCTAGATGATTTACAGTTGAGCTATAGTAATAACACGTAGCAGCAGCATATAAAGCTATATAAGCCAACTACAGTAGCACTTTTTTTACCACAGAGTATGTAGCAACATTACAGTAGGATTTGAGTTACCACAGAGTTTAACCAAGGAAACATTGCAATAAATCAGGTGTTTGGTATTTGGTTTGGCGTAGAATTTACTACAGTTGGACAAACATAATGACTAATTGACATGGAACTAAAGTAGAAATAAGTATGTACAAAAATCATTGATTCTACCTCTTAAATATACAGATTATATCAACAGAAATTATGTAAAATATACAGCCTAAGTTTGGGTCCTGAGGAGGATTGTGAGTCAATGGAGGAAGGGAACAGTTCTAACACAAGTCGGCCTGACAACCCTCACTCCCCTAATCTCCGCATCAATTCCTTACAACTTACTAAATCAATAACCAGTTATAGAATAATAAAACAAGTTAGTTGCTTCTGGAGGTTTCAACTTTTTGTAATATGATTTCTTAATATACTATGGAGATTCAAGTATTTAAATTCTAAAATGATTTAAAAAAATTAAAAAAAAAACAACAACATCAGAACATGTAAGGGGGTCAGAAATACATGGTTTGAATCCATTTCCTTCCAACAGAGGTTCACAAACAAGAGAATATTAAAAAAATAACATACATATATCTACAAATAATCATGAACATAAAAAGCTACAGTAACAACAAAAGAGGAAGTTAACAACTTAGAAATTAGCCCATTTACATAGGATCAATTTATCAATGACCCACAGGCTGTGGTGGGCAATATTACAAACATGTCCTCTAAATCAGTCATCACACATCCATAATATCAATAGAATTAGGAATCATCAGTTCATCTATTTCATTTTTGTTAAAAAATATCAGAATTTAACCAAAGACTGTAGTGCTGTGTGCAGTCAGTGTTTTTGAGTTAAATCCACACGGAATCAATACCACGTCCATTACAACTTTCACAAGTAAGACTGAGATCAGCATCTGTACAAAATCAAGGAAACATCTGTACATTTCCTAACTTACATAGTATATAACAAATCTTATAGTATTTTTCCTCTACTCTCATCGGCAGACATCTAATTATTTCTAGTCATGCAACATTGTCATTAATGCATTTCATAACAATTAAAGGTCTTTCTTTACCAAATTATTTTGTAAAAGGTAATTTGAGATATCATACAATTTTTAAAAATCTTGTTTTATCCAATCTTTACAACACATCTCTACATCAGGACCTCACCAGTAACTCCCCCTATGGAGCTGTAGTACCATAGTTTTGGATCTAGACCTGACGGCTAGAGGCCATAGGAATCATGACAACACTTTTCTTACAAATACCATAAAACAATTATACTGTACTTGCTATAATACATAACTGTAAATTTCTACAGTTTCATGTTCATTACAATTGTCCTTTAACATCCCCTCAAAATGAATATCTACTACTAACTCACAAACTCCACGTTTACTAATGGTTTTTAAGTGATGTCTATATCATACTCATGATTCAGTCTTACAGTATTTAAACAGTTTATAACAGTTTTTGTTCCTGATTGCTGTACCTCCATTACAGCGTTGTATTGATCAATGTCATGTTCACAGTGAGTAAGTTACCAATCTCACAATCTCACATTCTGATCTTATGTAACAACTTGCAAATCTCGGCCATTTTTGTTCTTATTGCAGCAGGTAAATTTTGAATGATAATGAGGATGACAATGGTGATGAATGGTTCATTTCATGATATAACAATATACAAAAGTGATTTTGCATTTCATGTTTTCTCTTTTTAATATTAAAACCCTGAGGTTAGTAGGAATCCAATTCTATGTATTTTCCTTTTAAATAATCTGTCCACTCCCTCACCCTGCTGCCAACAGTTGGCTGTCCCTTCCCCTCCCCTGGGATCCCCAACCCATTATTGACCAGATCCCCACCACCCAATACCAAAAGCTTGTTGCCCCCTCCCAACCCATTAACTAGATGTTCCCTCTCATTAATTAGATATACACTCCCATTAAAACTGCTGAATGTCCCCTTCCCCAATACTAAAAGTTGGCGGAAATATCCTTTCCCCATAATTAGAGATCACCTCCACACTACTGTGAAAAGTAAGTACCCCCCCCCCCCCCCCCCCCCCTCTTTACTTCTGCCAAAAGTTGGTACCCCCCCACCCCTACTGACAAAAGTTGGTACCCCCCACCCCTACTGACAAAAGTTGCTGCCCCCACCCCCTACCCTCATCCTCATCATAGTTGGAGTTGATCACACTAGAAGCAGGTGGTGTGATGGGTTAAGAATCAGCATTGGTTAGGTTCATGATAAAAATAGTATTTGTCTCGCAATGGTGTAAAATAAGTCCTCTGTAGTCTTTGCTTTTGGTCTTTGCACATGAAAGTACTTTTGGTGATTTGGCCTTGATAGTTGACCATTGGTCATTTCCTGCGATGTTTCCGGTACCTGTGACGACGGTACAGAGAAGGATGGAGACCTAGGGCAGTGTCCTGAGGTAGTTGGCGAACAGGAATGGTACACGTGTGTAACGCTGGCACCTCCGATTCTGACACCCATTTGTCTGGTATACTACAACAAGAGGATAATAGAATCACCTTTTACTAGTTATAATTCATGAACACATAAAAGTTTTCATGGAAAATTCTTAACTGTTTGACCTTTGACCTGTTGATGAAGGTCACAATAACCTAACTTTATCGACTTGATCAAACCTTTTACTGTATATTTTAGTCTGTTTAAGTTACCAAAGTTACACAATTACAGCATGCACAGTCTCCCTTATATTTTGCTCCTGAATGCACTTTCTTGTCCACTGGTGGAACTTTTGAGAAGGCAGAGCATGATGGCTATCGATCACCCTGACCCTTCAGTCAGATGACTAAAACAATGTAAACTGCTTCATATCAGTGTTATGAGGAAATTCATTGAATGCTCTAAGCTAGTGCTACTCTATTAAAATAGGCTGGTACTGTAATAGTTGAAGCTTGTACATGAAGTAATTTCTATATGCTTATACTTACATCAAGTGGATATTCTGACTTACAATTACAGCATCTCAGAGTTACACAGACATGAACTTAGGGGAAATTTATATATCTAAGAGATAAACAAATATTAACTTAGGGAGAATTTCTATATCTCAAAGTTAAACAGATCTAGACATGAACTTAGGGAGAATTTACATATCTCGGAGTTAAAGGGATATTAACTTAGGGAGAACTAATATATATCTCCAACTTAAACAGATATTAACTTAGGGAGAATTTCTATATCTCAAAGTTAAACAGATCTAGACATGAACTTAGGGGGAATTTACATATCTCAGAGTTAAAGGGATATCAACTTATATAATTAGGGAGAACTAATATATATCTCCGACTTAAACAGATATTAACTTAGGGAGAACTAATATATATCTCCGACTTAAACAGATATTAACTTAGGGAGAACTTATATATCTCCGACTTAAATAGACATGAACTAAGGAAGAATTTATATATATCTGACTTAAACAGATATTAACTTAGGGAGAATTTATATATCTCAGAGTTACCTTAATGAAATTAATCAAACATTACTGTAGACTTACATATCTTCTGGTGACCAATGAAGTAGCACTTTGACTTTGCCTGATTCTTCCCTTCGTCTGGCTAGGACCTGTTAATAGGAAAATATCATAAATATGTAACTTATACAATTATATCATTTAAATGCAATTAATATGAATAACATTTTAATGCTGAAGTTAGCTGATGTGAAGTACAATGAAACACTCATAACACCCTAATCCATATACACAATCTACTATCACTCAGAGGTATGACTACTTACAGAACTGTGGAATGTGACAACAGAACTGTGGAATGTGACAGAGTTTGAGGTGTGATAACTTACAGAACTGTGGAATGTGACAAAGTTTGAGGTGTGACAACTTACAGAACTGTGGAATGTGACAGAGTTTGAGGTGTGACTACTTACAGAACTGTGGAATGTGGCAAAGTTTGAGGTGTGACTACTCACAGAACTGTGGAATGTGACAGAGTTTGAGGTGTGACTACTCACAGAACTGTGGAATGTGACAGAGTTTGAGGTGTGACTACTTACAGAACTGTGGAATGTGACAAAGTTTGAGGTGTGACAACTTACAGAAATGTGGAATGTGACAGAGTTTGAGGTGTGACTACTCACAGAACTGTGGAATGTGACAGAGTTTGAGGTGTGACTACTTACAGAACTGTGGAATGTGACAGATTTTGAGGTGTGACTACTCACAGAACTGTGGAATGTGACAGAGTTTGAGGTGTGACTACTCACAGAACTGTGGAATGTGACAGAGTTTGAGGTGTGACTACTTACAGAACTGTGAAATGTGACAGAGTTTGAGGTGTGACTACTCACAGAACTGTGGAATGTGACAGAGTTTGAGGTGTGACTACTTACAGAACTGTGGAATGTGACAGATTTTGAGGTGTGACTACTCACAGAACTGTGGAATGTGACAGAGTTTGAGGTGTGACTACTCACAGAACTGTGGAATGTGACAGAGTTTGAGGTTTGACTACTTACAGAACTGTGAAATGTGACAAAGTTTGAGGTGTGACTACTTATAGAACTGTGGAATGTGACAGAGTTTGAGGTGTGACTATTAACAGAACTGTGAAAAGTGACAGAGTTTGAGGTGTGACTACTTACAGAACTGTGGAATGTGACAGAGTTTGAGGTGTGACTACTTACAGAACTGTGGAATGTGACAGAGTTTGAGCTGCCGTTGAGATCAATGTGAGTGTGCTCGGTGAAGTTCATCAGCTCTTGCTGTAACTGCTCCATGATTCCTGAGTCAAAGAAGTCTGTCGTCCGTACTGTAAAATAAACACCATCATAGAGAAACCTGTTTAATCTGACAACTCCTTTAGTCTGTAAAGAGGCAAACAATAAAACAATTGATTTTATAATCAGATTGTATTCTTAAATATCACAATGATTGCTCTAGTTATTGTCATTCTGTGGAGATGTTGTAATTTTTCATGCATCTCATAATTTTTTGTAATGAGTACTTGGCAGATAATGTTTTGTTTAATTCTATCAAATCATCATTTAAGGAAGTTGTATATATAGTATACAAAACATATATATACATCTGTCAATTGAAGTCGTTTGCATGTATTCTTGTTACCTGGATATAGTGAAGGAGTAATTCTTAAAATTGTATTTCGACTCTGGTGAATTTTCCCAAATTTTCATTGAACGAACTGTGATTCTTACTATAAACATCTTCCTTGTTTATATCATACAGTTCTATTTCAGTAACGCTGTCTTTATTGATTTAACTAAACAAATGCCACTGTTTGCAGTACTTTCCTGTTTGTACCTAAACGTGTGTATTTGATCACCGTTATATGTCACCCTTGTGATCTGTTTTAAGTTAGCAGGCAAAATCACAGCATTTTATTGCCACAGAATTGCTGACTTGGAATTAAAAAAGAAACTTTGAGTTGTAAACTCTGGAGGAGAATGTGTTGGACAGTGCCAGACAAACAATAGAACCATCACACTGCCTTTGTATTACAGGGATGTTAAACAAGATGTTTTCTCTCCAGGAATCGATATTCAATTGGTCTCCGGAGTCACGATGCCCGGTAAAGATTGAATTTATTTCTGACTCAGAACCAGAGTCTTAAATAATAAGCAGTAAGGGAAGGAGGACAAGACTTTATAGAGAGTTTCCTCTCACAACCATCTTCAGACACCTTCCCTACATATATACACCTCAATCTATAAATGAATAAAGCCTATATATACACCTCAATCTATAAACGAATAAAGCCTAACTTAACAGCGGCACTAGCATCAGAAAATTCCATTAAAATTACCAATAAAACTGATACAGAAACAATGAAATGCCTTTAACTCACAATTATTTGAATGTTTTTGCCTCCATGAATAGTGAATTAAAAATTCTAGGTTATCAGCTACCATTTAAATGTCATGTCAATGTATAATTAATAGTTTTCTTACCACACTGAAAATTTATCACTGTGTGATACAGGGCTGACAATTTACTGTTGAAAGATACAGAGGCTGACAATTTATCATTGTGTGATACAGAGGCTTACAATTTATCATTGTGTGATACAGAGGCTGACAATTTATCATTGTGTGATAGAGAGGCTGACATTTATCATTGTGTGATACAGAGGCTGACAATTTATCATTGTGTGATACAGAGGCTGACAATTTATCATTGTGTGATACAGAGGCTGACAATTTATCATTGTGTGATACAGAGGCTGACAATTTATCATCGTGTGATACAGAGGCTGACAATTTATCATCGTGTGATAGAGAGGCTGACAATTTATCATTGTGTGATAGAGAGGCTGACAATTTATCATTGTGTGATACAGAGGCTGACAATTTATCATTGTGTGATACAGAGGCTGACAATTTATCATTGTGTGATACAGAGGCTGACAATTTATCATTGTGTGATACAATATAAACTAGAACTGTAAGCCAAGGCCAATACTACAACTTCCACTTGAACATTTATGTAAGGATAACCAAAAGGTGCATATATAGCATCATCAAGTGTAAAAACAAGAGGCCCAATGGGCCTGTATCGCTCACCTGGCTCTACAGCAACTTTGAAGTTGATTGAGGTCATTTCTAAAGATACTATGTTGATTACCTCTTTATTCAAATATCATTGTAAGCTAGTTTTATTCATATTTAAAATTTTCTAGTCCTTCATTCCAGCATTCTATTGGCCTAATATCAGGTCTTGCAGGCTCTTGGCTATTGCAAAATTATTGCTTACAGATTTAAGCCGATTTCACCTCTGTGACCTTGAATGTAGGTCAAGGTAATTTATTTGAACAAAATTGGTAGCCCTTCACCCCAGCATGCTACAGGCCAAATATCAAGTCACTGGGCCTCTTGGTTATTGAGAAGTCGTTTGAAGATTATAGCCTATTTGACCGATGTGACCTTGAATGAAGGTCAAGGTCATTTATTTGAACAAAATTTGTAGCCCTTCACCCCAGCATGCTTCACCCCTAATATCAAGTCCCTGGGCCTCTTGGTTATTGAGAAGTCATTTGAAGATTATAGCCTATTTGATCCATGTGACCTTGAATGAAGGTCAATGTCATTTATTTGAACAAACTTTGTAGCCCTTCACCCCAGCATGTTACAAGCCCAATATCAAGTCCCTGGGCCTCTTGGTTATTGAGAAGAAGTCGTTTGAAGATTATAACCTATTTGACCCATGTGACCTTGAATGAAGGTCAAGGTCATTTATTTCAACAAACCTTGTAGCCCTTCACCCCAGCATGCTACAGACCCAAAATCAAGTCACTGGGCCTCTTGGTTATTGAGAAGAAGTCGTTTGAAGATTATAACCTATTTGACCCATGTGACCTTGAATGAAGGTCAAGGTCATTTATTTGAACAAACTTTGTAGCCCTTCACCCCAGCATGCTACAGACCCAAAATCAAGTCACTGGGCCTCTTGGTTATTTAGAAGAAGCTGTTTGAAGATTATAGCCTATTTGACCCATGTGACCTTGAATGAAGATCAAGGTCATTTATTTGAACAAACTTTGTAGCCCTTCACCCCAGCATGCTACAGGCCCAATATCAAGTCCCTGGGACTCTTGGTTATTGAGAAGAAGTCGTTTGAAGATTAAAGCCTATTTGACCCATCTGACCTTGAATGAAGGTCAAGGTCATTTATTTGAACAAACTTTGTAGCCCTTCACCCCAGCATGCTATAGGCCCAATATCAAGTCCCTGGGCCTCTTGGTTATTGAGAAGAAGTCGTTTGAAGATTATAGCCTATTTGACCCATGTGACCTTGAATGAAGGCCAAGGTCATTTATTTTAACAAACTTTGTAGCCCTTCACCCCAGCATGCTATAGGCCCAATATCAAGTCCCTGGGCCTCTTGGTTATTGAGAAGAAGTCGTTTGAAGATTATAACATATTTGACCCTTGTGACCTTGAATGAAGGTCAAAGTCATTTATTTGAACAAACTTTGTAGCCCTTCACCCCAGCATGCTACAGGCCCAAAATCAAGTCACTGGGCCTCTTGGTTATTGAGAAGAAGTCGTTTGAAGATTATAGCCTATTTGACCCATGTGACCTTGAATGAAGGTCAAGGTCATTTATTTGAACAAACTTTGTAGCCCTTCACCCCAGTATGCTACAGGCCCAATATCAAGTCCCTGGGCCTCTTGGTTATTGAGAAGAAGTCGTTTGAATGAAAAAGTTGACGCCGGACGGATGGACGGCCGGACGGACGGACGACGGACGCCGCACCACGGCATAAGCTCACTTGCCCTTCGGGCAGGTGAGCTAAAAAAAGTAGTATCAGATACGTATACAGTACATGTTGAATACTGTAATTGATCTAAAACTGCAATATACATCTGTTTTATCTTTTTAGGTCTGGTCACTGATCAATGCTTGGGAGCAATAATGTGAAAATCCAGGAGGGAAGTCCAGATAAATCAAATCAGTGGAAACAGATGTTGAAACATAGAAAGGAGATTTATAAAACTGTGGACGCTGCAAAACTTTTAAGTTTTAAAAATCATTACATGGTTGTTTACTCTGAACCTGTGCCACTGTTTCTGAGAATTTTTTTGTTAGAATGCAGGGTAAACCACAAACCTTGGGGACTAAATGTCTAACAGTAAATCTTACTATCCAGTAATCTCATTAAAGGGGAGATAACTCCCAGAAAAAACAAAGTCTTTGCTATGAACAAACTTCCATTCAATAGAAAAGTGAACATCCTAGTTTCAATATAAGGATTAACAGCCTCACTCTCATCCTAAAACAACTTTGAAGCTTTGAAAAAAACACTAGTCTGTACCATGGCTCGGTTGTAAGTGTTTATTATTAGCTAACACTAGTCTGTACCACGACTCAGTCCTAAGTGTTAGCTAACACTAGTCTGTACCACGACTTGGTCCTAAGTGTTAGCTAACACTTACTCCTACACTCAGTCCTAATTAAGTGTTAGCTAACACTAGTCTGTACCATGACTTGGTCCTAAGTGTTTGCTAACACTAGTCTGTACCACGACTCAGTCGTAAGTGTTAGCTAACACAAGTCTGTATCCCAACTTGGTCCTAAGTGTTAGCTAACACTTACTCCTACACTCAGTCCTAAGTGTTAGCTAACACTAGTCTGTACCACGACTCAGTTGTAAGTGTTAGCTAACACAAGTCTGTATCCCGACTTGGTCCTAAGTGTTAGCTAACACTAGTCTGTAACATGACTTAGTCAACTGAAAGTTGGAGGAGAGATGAAAGAGAGAGAGAAACAAAAAGTTAAAGGAAAAAGAAACAGTTTGTGGAGAGATGAAAGGGAAGTACAGTACATGCAGTTACAAAAGTTAATGTCATACAAAATTCCTCTGAGCCAGTCTACTCAAACCTGGAAATGTGATTTGGTGTCTGGATACAATGTGATGATGTGGCTCTCTGTGACATGTTGTCAATCATTAGCTATAACTTTAAAAATAACATTATATAAAGACTAGATTCAGTAACAGACATTTTAATATTCTGTCCTAAAAAATGCTCTGCCATAAGTAAATTTGCATGCTATTTCAACCAGCACCAGAACAGCTTACAGCCAGGACTAGATCAATACCAGGGTAACATACAACTGTCATGTTCAAGTATAACCTTCACATATATATAACCAGGAGTACTACAGTGTTATCAAGTATAACCTTCACATAACCAGGAAGTACTAGTGTTATCAAGTATAACCTTCACATAACCAAGAGTACTACAGTGTTATCAAGTATAACCTTCACATAACTAGGAGTACTACAGTGTTATCAAGTATAACCTTCACATAACCAGGAGTACTACAATGTTATCAAGTATAACCTTCACATAACTAGGAGTACTACAGTGTTATCAAGTATAACCTTCACATAACCAGGAGTACTACAGTGTTATCAAGTATAACCTTCACATAACCAGGAGTACTACAGTGTTATCAAGTATAACCTTCACATAACTAGGAGTACTACAGTGTTATCAAGTATAACCTTCACATAACTAGGAGTACTACAGTGTTAACATTCACATGCACCCCAGTATACAGTATCATGTATCCAGTATACAGTATTATTCATCCAGTATCATGTACCCAGTATACAGTATTATGTACCCAGTATATACAGTATTATGTATCCAGTATACAGTATTATGTATCCAGTATACAGTATACAGTATTATGTATCCAGTATACAGTATTATGTACCCAGTATATACAGTATTATGTATCCAGTATACAGTATTATGTATCCAGTATCATGTACCCAGTATACAGTATTATGTATCCAGTATATACAGTATTATGTATCCAGTATACAGTATCATGGATCCAGTATACAGTATCATGTATCCAGTATATACAGTATCATGTACCCAGTATTAGTGACGGGACATCTGTTGAAAATCTGTTTCGATTATCGGATCGCATCGGATAGGACAACCGATGTAGTCAACCGATTAATAATCGGTTAAATCACAAGTGTTTTGTTTCAGTTATTAATCATCATTTTGTTATGTAATGTGTATCAATAATTATCTTTTATAAGTGTAATTATTCCTATTTCTTAGTTGATAGTTCACATGAATGTATGATTGAATGATTAAGACAGTTACAACTGTACTTTTGGTCAACAGCTATGACTTCAAAAATAGATATTAATTATCCAAGAAGAATGAAGTCCAGTAAAAGTATCTGGATTTCACAGATTTGTTTATAAAACATGAAATTGTCAATGATTATATACTTTTGTTAATAAAGTGACATTTTCATTTTCTACATGGTCTTGGTAACTTTTGTTCATTGAATTCTAGATGCAAAAGTAGTAGAATACAATATGAGCAGGTACACATATAACATCAAGAATTACAAAAGAGCAATGATGCGATGCCATAGAGCTTATATCCCATTGAATATGCATTGATGGATATTGCCATTATTTGCATTGGATATTTACATTGTAATTGTACCAGACTACCAGTGTTGTTGTTTTTTTTTTTTTTTTTATTAATCATGCATGAAAATGCAATTATTAGCGCTTTTAATTTGTCTACCAATGGCCAAATAGTTGGGACTTCCAAAACTGACGAAGAAAGTTTCAGAAACCTATTTATGAGAAAAAATATTATAACTAGCAAAGTTTTATTCAACAGATTAAGTAACAACTAATTAACAAATCTACTTTCTTTGATTTAACAAAAATATAAATTGGAAACATATAACTTAACAGTTCAGTGAATAAATGTTAATTTCAAATATTGTGGTAAACCATAAATTTATCTATTAATATTACAGTATGAAATTACAAAATATAAATAAAAATGTGCTTCTTTGTAGAATGTAGATTGTGTATTGCCTATTGCGAGATTATATAAGTATGCAGGGATTGAGCAATGTGGCTGGACTGTTTCCCTTATACCTAGCAGAAACATACCTCATTACTCAGCTAATATATATAAAATGCTAAAACTTATCATTAAGAAACCAAATGATTCCTCCAGGGCTACTTATTATCGAAAATAATAAACAGATGGAGTCATTGTATAAGTCTTTCACTATCTAATACTATCAAATACCGAAATGTAGCTACTTGTATTTTTGTAACATTTCTTACAAAGGCGGCAAACAGCGACCGTCATGTCAAGGTTTTTTCTAGAAGGACCCCATTCTTTTTTTATTTTGCGGAATGCATATATATTCCATACTTTTGACTTTGCCTTTCCAACCCCGGGTGGTCGAATTATAAGCTCTGTATCAGTATCCGTTGTAGTGGCAATTGCAACGGAGTCATCGACGACGAGGCAGCCGTCCGCCATCTTTATTCTAAGGTTATAACATTAGAGTGACTTCCCTTGATTCGGGCGCGTTCGATGATCGATTCTTGAAAAACGGAAATCGATGGTCGAAATCGAAGGTGCATTCGATTCGTCAACCGATTATAATCGATGATCGGCGCACCACTACCCAGTATACAGTATCATGTATCCAGTATACAGTATCATGTATCCAGTATACAGTATCATGTACCCAGTATACAGTATCATGTATCCAGTATACAGTATCATGTACCCAGTATACAGTATCATGTACCCAGTATACAGTATCATGTATCCAGTATACAGTATCATGTATCCAGTATCATGTACCCAGTATACAGTATCATGTATCCAGTATACAGTATCATGTACCCAGTATACAGTATCATGTACCCAGTATACAGTATCATGTACCCAGTATACAGTATCATGTATCCAGTATACAGTATCATGTATCCAGTATACAGTATCATGTATCCAGTATATACAGTATCATGTACCCAGTATACAGTATCATGTATCCAGTATACAGTATCATGTATCCAGTATACAGTATCATGTACCCAGTATATAGTATTATGTAACCAGTATACAGTATTATGTACCCAGTATACAGTATCATGTATCCAGTATACAGTATCATGTATCCAGTATACAGTATCATGTATCCAGTATACAGTATCATGTACCCAGTATACAGTATCATGTATCCAGTATACAGTATCATGTATCCAGTATACAGTATCATGTACCCAGTATACAGTATCATGTATCCAGTATACAGTATCATGTATCCAGTATACAGTATCATGTATCCAGTATACAATATCATGTATCCAGTATACAGTATCATGTACCCAGTATACAGTATCATGTATCCAGTATACAGTATTATGTATCCAGTATACAGTATTATGTATCCAGTATACAGTATTATGTATCCAGTATTATGTATCCAGTATACAGTATTATGTATCCAGTATACAGTATTATGTATCCAGTATACAGTATTATGTATCCCAGTATACAGTATTATGTACCCAGTATACAGTATTATGTACCCAGTATACAGTATTATGTACCCAGTATACAGTATTATGTATCCAGTATCCAGTATTATGTATCCAGTATACAGTATTATGTATCCAGTATACAGTATTATGTATCCAGTATACAGTATCATGTATCCAGTATACAGTATTATGTATCCAGTATACAGTATTATGTACCCAGTATACAGTATTATGTATCCAGTATACAGTATTATGTACCCAGTATACAGTATTATGTATCCAGTATACAGTATTATGTATCCAGTATCATGTATCCAGTATACAGTATTATGTATCCAGTATCATGCATCCAGTATACAGTATTATGTATCCAGCATACAGAATTATGTACCCAGTATACAGTATTATGTACCCAGTATACAGTTTTATGTATCCAGTATACAGTATTATGTACCCAGTATATACAGTATTATGTATCCAGTATACAGTATTATGTATCCAGTATACAGTATTATGTATCCAGTATACAGTATTATGTATCCAGTATACAGTATGATGTACCCAGTATACAGTATTATGTACCCAGTATACAGTATTATGTATAGTATTATGTACTCAGTATACAGCAGTATGTACATTCCCTTTAAATGGATTGCACAACACAAACATTGGAATAGGCATTTTGTAAGAAAGTATAACTATATGTTTATCAAAAAATACCTGGTCTATGGAGTTGTGTATTATATCTTTGCCAAATATCTATTTTATCTATTTAAGTCAGTATTGCTTTTCAGGAAGTATTACTCTTAGGGAAACAATATCATAAAACTGTTAAGTAAAATAAAATTCCAATATATCTTATATTACTGCAATGAAAACTAAATTATTAAATGCCAAGCCCACTTCTCAAATTCCCAATACTTCACCGTAATAGATACTGTACAATGTCACATCAAGGCTATTATATACTTGTCCATTTAAATGCAGTCACTGCGTAACATATTAAATAATTTGAGGAATAATAGCTATTTCAAACCTTTTAAATGCTTTCAATATCACTTTGTGCATGATACTTGAATACACTCCAAATCATATGTTGTCACTGAATGGATCTAAAGGTGTCCGTGATTGAGGACCATTTCTCACATAGTAAACCATGAGATAGCCACATAGCTCATAACAACCTGTCACCATTGTGGTGTCTAGAAGATTACTAATATATCGATTCACTCAAACTCGATTGTAAACATGTTTAGGTCTTTGATAATAAATCGCTGAGTAATTCCAGTTACTACAGAGGTCAAAATAAAAAGTATACTGCCCTTAATCTACATGTAATAACACACACACAAAAAAACTTGGTTATTAATGAAGGAAGGCTATGTCCCTATTAATTACTGTATAGACATGTTCCTCAATAAACCAAGGTGAATATTTTTGTATTTCAGGATTAAGTTAACATTGCTGTATGTATATAGGTATAGGTGAAACAATATCTTTAATTCTTGCCTGGTTAAACAGGATTATATGATCAATATGATGTGGATGTTGATTTCAATAATTTTTGATTAATTTGATTCACAGATATTCCTAAATATTGTTGGTTGTGGACTAATAAAATATGACATAGTTGTACAGATATTCCTACAGTTTGTTGTGGGCTATGACACTGTCATACAGATATTCCTGTCGTTGGTTGTGGACTATGACACTGTCATACAGATATTCCTGTTGTTGGTTGTGGACTATGACATTGTCTTACAGATATTCTTGTCGTTGGTTGTGGACTATGACACTGTCATACAGATATTCCTGTTGTTAGTTGTGGACTATGACACTGTCATACAGATATTCTTGTCGTTGGTTGTGGACTATGACACTGTCATACAGATATTCTTGTCGTTGGTTGTGGACTATGACACTGTCATACAGATATTCCTGTTGTTAGTTGTGGACTATGACACTGTCATACAGATATTCCTGTTGTTGGTTGTGGGCTATGACATTGTCATACAGATATTCCTGTCGTTGGTTGTGGGCTATGACACTGTCATACAGATATTCCTACAGTTTGTTGTGGACTATGACACTGTCATACAGATATTCCTACAGTTGGTTGTGGGCTATGACACTGTCATACAGATATTCCCGTCATTGGTTGTGGGCTATGACACTGTCATACAGATATTCCTACAGTTTGTTGTGGGCTATGACGTCGACACTGTCATACAGATATTCCTACAGTTTGTTGTGGACTATGACACTGTCATACAGATATTCCTACATTTTGTTGTGGACTATGACACTGTACATGTCATACAGATATTCCTACAGTTTGTTGTGGACTATGACACTGTACATGTCATACAGATATTCCTACAGTTTGTTGTGGACTATGACACTGTCATACAGATATTCCTACAGTTTGTTGTGGACTATGACACTGTCGTACAGATATTCCTACAGTTTGTTGTGGACTATGACACTGTCATACAGATATTCCTGTTGTTAGTTGTGGACTATGACACTGCAGTCATACAGATATTCCTGTTGTTAGTTGTGGACTATGACACTGCAGTCATACAGATATTCCTACAGTTTGTTGTGGACTATGACACTGTCGTACAGATATTCCTACAGTTTGTTGTGGACTATGACACTGTCATACAGATATTCCTGTTGTTAGTTGTGGACTATGATATTGTCATACAGATATTCCTGTTGTTAGTTGTGGACTATGACACTGTCATACAGATATTCCTGTTGTTAGTTGTGGACTATGACACTATCATACAGATACCACTGTGACTTTGAATGATGGTTGAGGTCATTAATTTGAACAAACTTGGTAGCCCTAGCCTTCACTCCAGCATGCTACAGACCCAATATCAACCCGTGGGACTCTTGGTTATTGAGAAGAAAATATTTCAATATGCAATTTTGACCCCTGTGACCTTGAGTGAAGGTCAACTACATTCATATGAACAAACTTGGTAGCCCTTCACCAACATTAGGTCTCTGGGCCTTTTTGTTATTGAGAAGAAGTTGTTTAGATGGAAAAGTCGACGCCGGCTGAATTAAAACGAGCTGAATTTGGTGATAGCTTTCCTATTTGTATAAGCTCAGGCTAAAATAAAGAATGTTTTGAATCACATAATTCACTTACTTAAATTTCATCCGAAATTCATGTAGGACTTTTTCTCATATCAACACGATAATCTAGAACTCTACTTCCATAATCTTATTTACATTGATATACTCATGTCTATATTATATGAGCTAGAAAACTTTACTATTTTTACGTCTATTAATCATAAGCACAGCTTCCTCTTGATCCATTGTCCAGTTAATCTGATGGGTATAACTTCCCATTGATCCATTGTCCAGATAATCTGATGGGTACAGCTTCTCATTGATCCATTGTCCAGTTAATATGATGGGTACAGCTTCCCATTGATCCATTGTCCACTTAATCTGATGGGTACAGCTTCCCATTGATCCATTGTCCAGTTAATCTGATGGGTACAGCTTCCCATTGATCCATTGTCCAGTTAATCTGATGGGTACAGCTTCCCATTGATCCATTGTCCAGTTAATCTGATGGGTACAGCTTCCCATTGATCCATTGTCCAGTTAATCTGATGGGTACAGCTTCCCATTGATCCATTGTCCAGTTAATCTGATTGGCACAGCTTTCCATTGATCCATTGTCCAGTTAATCTGACAGGAAAAGTTATTCCTATTGATCCATTACCCAGTTTCCTTAGTGTAAGAGGCCTATTATTGTAGTTATGATGCGCTCACACTGAAAGTGCACATCTTCACATATTTCAATCTAAATTGGAAAAGACCCTTCAGATGAAAATTTAAACAGGATGTCTATAAAGCTTTAATGCATTGAGGCAAACAATGGCCGCTATAATTTCCTGGTGATATATATGGACCAAGACAACTGCATACAGTTCGAGTGTTTGGTTTTAAACAACTTAAAAGTGTTGTCAAATTGTATTGTGGTAGCTGTTTCAAGAGGACATAATTGCCTATTCGTCTGTGATTTTATTCCACTTTCAGCATATAAATATTTTACTCTGTGTGTCCTGATCCTGCTATTCCTTTAAGTATGCATTATATCATCATTTTATTGAAGAACTTTTACACTAAGTGAAAGGGCTTATTTGAGGTACAGTATAGAAATATTACATTTCTGAATTTAGTACACAAACTCTGCATTACTAGACACCAGGTAATTAGGTCTATCAGACAGTTACTGTATTACTAGACACTTAGTAATTAGGTCTATCAGACAGTTACTGTATTACTAGACCCCAGGTAATTAGGTCTATCAGACAGTTACTGTATTACTAGACACCAGGTAATTAGGTCTATCAAGACAGTTACTGTATTACTAGACACCAGGTAATTAGGTCTATCAGACAGTTACTGCATTACTAGACACCATGTAATTAGGCCTATCAGACAGTTACTGCATTACTAGACACTTAGTAATTAGGTCTATCAGACAGTTACTGTATTACTAGACACTTAGTAATTAGGTCTATCAGACAGTTACTGT
This sequence comes from Pecten maximus, assembly GCF_902652985.1. NCBI lineage: Eukaryota > Metazoa > Mollusca > Bivalvia > Pectinida > Pectinidae > Pecten > Pecten maximus. The sequence continues at coordinate 36,041,052 of NC_047019.1, forward strand.
ATTACTAGACACTTAGTAATTAGGTCTATCAGACAGTTACTGTATTACTAGACACTTAGTAATTAGGTATATAATCATACAGTTACTGTATTACTAGACACTTAGTAATTAGGTCTATCAGACAGTTACTGTATTACCAGACACTTAGTAATTAGGTATATAATCATACAGTTACTGTATTACTAGACACTATATATATAGGCAATATGTTTTTGTGTATCAGTAAATATATATATATATATGTAGAGTTTAAACACACACCCCTTAATTCATCATGTTTACAGTAAAGCTCGGATCAAGTTTAGCAGGGCCTGTAACTATCTTCTATATCGCAAACCAATTAATACTGGATACTCGGAAAGTGTTGCCAAATGTGTAGGGAGTACTTTAAGGTGAACTTCCATACCAATAATACGAGACAGGAGCACAACAGGTATGATAGGGTTTCCTCACGCTGGCCTCCCAGCACTAACTACAGGTATGATAGGGTTTCCTCACGCTGGCCTCCCAGTACTAGCTACAGGTATGATAGGGTTTCCTCACGCTGGCCTCCCAGTACTAACTACAGGTATGATAGGGTTTCCTCACACCGGCCTCCCAGCACTAACTACAGGTATGAAAGGGTTTCCTCACGCTGGCCTCCCAGTACTAACTACAGGTATGTTAGGGTTTCCTCACACTGGCCTCCCAGTACTAACTACAGGTATGTTAGGGTTTCCTCACACCGGCCTCCCAGTACTAACTACAGGTATGTTAGGGTTTCCTCACCCCGGACTCCCAGTACTAACTACAGGTATGTTAGGGTTTCCTCACACCGGCTTCCCAGCACTAACTACAGGTATGATAGCTAGGGTTTCCTCACACTGGCCTCCCAGTACTAACTACAGGTATGATAGGGTTTCCTCACGCTGGCCTCCCAGCACTAACTACAGGTATGATAGGGTTTCCTCACGCTGGCCTCCCAGTACTAACTACAGGTATGATAGGGTTTCCTCACGCTGGCCTCCCAGCACTCACAACAGTCTGCTATAATATTACATAACACCCTTTCTTTATATGATATTGATTGAAACACTCATTGCAGTTTTACTTTAATCTCGGCTCCGTGACAGTTATCAAAAAGAAATGGTTTTATATCAGTTTTAAAGCCATATTTAAACTCAAACTTATGTAAAAGCTCCTTATCACAACGAATCTTCTTTTTAAATATTGGAATCTAACCTTTTGATATAAAAACACATTGATGAAAGAAATGGTATACCAACTGAGTGAGTTTATGTGCAGTATGAACTACATAGATAAAAGGATACTTTCTGCCAGGAACATCACGTAAAGGGTTCAAGATCTTTTGTGTCTAATTTAGTCAAATATTAAAGAAAAATAATTCCACCTGGATAAAAACAACCAGTTCTGAAACTTCCCTGAAGTAGCTGTTTAAGACAACACTGAATGTAATTTTTATGGAAAATTAATAATTTGTGAAAGACAGCTAGGAAAACTAGACAAATGATACCATCACAGTTGTCTGTCACAATTCAATGAAATCAGTGCAAGTTACTGTGTATCATGATCACTGTACCACTCAATTTTATCTTGATAGGAGAAACCTGTCAAAGGGGAATAACTCTAACAGTTTTCTGTACCAGCTGACAGAAGGCTACCTCCACCTTTTCCACTGTTTAGTCTTGTTGCCAACATTCGATACACTTTGAAATGAATCAACCCTTCTTACCTGCCGTATGGCGCCGCCGTTTTAACTTTTTACGGCGCCACATTTTGGTTGGCGTGTCCTCGCGGGACTTTTGTGTGCGGTTGTTGTTGCTCTGCTGCACGGCGAAGTGACTATTTACGTGGCGTTCCAGTCCTTTCTGGGAGGTGAATCTCATCACACATCCATCCACAATACATTTGAACGGCTTGTCGCCGCTGTGACTTAGTATATGCCTTTCCAGCCATGACCTAGAACACGAGCTTTTATTATACACTTTACATCCCAGCCACAGGCACACATAAGTTTCACCACTTTGCGTGTCTACATGACACTGTCTGATATGGTCCATGAGAGCTGGGGGTTCGAGCCCACATTCGCAGTCCTTCCATTTACATGCTATATAGGTCTCTTTACAACTACACTGCGTGTCTGCCGGCCGACTGTCCTTACTGATGGGGCTGAGCACACAGCTCCCCACGATGGATAAAGGTGTACACGAACGCGACGTGTCGGGGGTCACCTGTTCTGATGCACATCCCCCCTCCACTAGTCTTGTAATCTCTTTCTCTTCTGACAAACTGAAACACAAAACATGTTATATATTAAATAGGATTCGTACCACTGCAATGGAACACACACAGTCTGATACTAGTGTCATTGGTAAGAGCTATCTAGTCTTTCACTTCAGTCATAACAATGGATGTGGATAAGTAAAACAATTCACAGGGAAGCACTGCTTCTTTCTCTTGACCAGAGTCTTTGGCTACAGTAAACCTCTGGTCAGTTTGAACAAAATTAATTAAATATTGATGAACCTGTTGGAATCATACAAAATTGTGCTTCAGAAAATAAGCACCAGCTGGAACTATCAGAGTCAATATCAGCAAAAATATCAGCAAAGTGTCAAACATGGCACAAACATGTGTACAACAACAACGTTAGTATATTTATAATGTGTAAAATGACAGTATTTTATTACTTAATTCAATGTCAACAGATATTTAACTTTCTTTATTTCCTGATATCAAATTATGATCGTTCTGGTATGAAGCAGAGACCACTGTGCACGGTTATATATTTTTATATTTGAATTAGAAACTATTGCATGTATATGTTATATTTAATGAACCTGTGTCTTGATAAAGGGGCAGATTCGACAATTTACTGTACTGTCGTTATTACTACTTGACAAATATATATAATACTTTAGTAATATTAGGTCACAGCAACATGCTTTTAAATTAATTAAAAGTAACTTAACAGTCCTAATATCTACCAAACTTATTTGACACCTTTAAAATTACCCATCACTAAATGGGACACCTATGATTGCTTTGACTGGATAGGAATGCTTATCCAGCTATACCGGTGATCTGTCCTTTCAACTTGACCCGACACCTCGCATGACCTGTTCTACCTAATATAAAGGCATACCGTATTTATTCTAATAAACGCCCCCTCTTTTTTTTTTGGAAAGGAAAATTCCTCAATTCGAGAAAAAGAACTTACCGTGGTATGTAATTGCAATTTCATACCCGGTGTCAGAATGTTTGTCACTTAGTTTTATAATGTTTTGGATACATATACACATGTTTCATGGTGTGAAATGGGTACATACTACATATCTCACAACTTACCGACTCTGAAATTTTGATCTCCAGGACGTTTATTAGAATAAATACGGTATGTTTACAGGTAATACCTTGATTGGCAATAATTTAGGGATGTCTGGGTACAATTGAAAAATCAAAATGCTTCGTTAACATGTACACTGTATTTGACAATATACTGGCATTTTTTTCAGTTTGCCATACTGCGTAATATCAGCTTGTACTGATCACATGTAACAGTTACATTGTATTGGCTCAAGTTACAATTAGCTGTACTGTGTACGATGTATTTTTACAATGTAAAAAAATGAATCAACGCTGAAATCTGTGGCGTATATTTCAGGTTTGTCTGTCATAGCTGTACCTCAATCATCACACTAACATCCATTACCCTAAAAGTGTCTGTTGATCAAAATCTTAGCATTTTTCCCATGCTGATCCGAAAAAAGGTCAATTATAAACAATCATCAGAGTTCGAACTATCACTAGCTAGAAAATTATTGTTTGCAATGTTAAAGATATGTGTTCCAACTATGTGCCGATTCGAACTGACAGGAGGTTTGCCAGTCAACTTAAACTTCTACACACAGATCCATCCTGGTGGCATAGATTACTCAGGGATGTCAGCCTCTGCCACTTACATGTAACTATGGTTATACAATATCTAACCTCATAAAAACACCCTCTAGCATATCACAGGCATATCCAAACACCCACTACACATCACCAAGACAAATTAATCTTGTTTGTAAGTGATGAAGGTGATATTGTGATATAGGTACCAGTGACAGTATAGCCAGCCAAAGGCACATCAATCCCCCTTATAGGGTGAGCAGCCATGTCCTTATACAAGGTCCTACGAGTAAGCTAGTACCATCTACTCTGACAGCCAGGAGTTCTTGATATTATCAAATGAATCCTATTCCCTTGGACCAGGAATGGTCCAGTCAGGATCTAGTAAAATCACTAAGCTTTTCCTAGCAGTTTTAAAAGGAACAACTGACGATGGATGGCTGCCATAGAAAAACTATAATATATGTGATGAAAACATACTTTTGTATATGTATGATAATTTTAAATACATTTACCTTACATAAAACAGAATTACCACAGCAAGTAAAAGTTGGAGGGATAAAAAAAAACTGTAAGGTCATTATCAAAGAGTTAATCTGATCTCATATCAGCTTGCTAGTAACAACACAGATGTTGACCTTGACCTTGTGCTGATGTCTTGCTACATAAAGCACAACCTTTGGATATAGAAAACCCCTGGGTACACAGAAAAACTTATCCCTGACACTAGGGGAGTCACCAGACACAGCTGTCGGTATATACCACTGACCCAGTGGCCTACATCCTGATCAATACTTGCCCTGCTGACAGATTACACAATGGATTTAATGGTAGTTTACAGAGGTTATAGTGTTTAAATGTATACTGTTCAATACATGTTCATTAAATCCCTGTATTATGGCTAGCAGTGATGATTACAGGCTGTAATTAGCTGTATCTGTTTATTACTGGTGATCTGTTTCTGCTGATACTGCATAACCAGTGGACAAATGGGGTTAGCCACTTGTAAGTACATCAGTGGAACAAAGAGTTCTGTCAATGAAGAGAGTCCCACATCCATAACAACACCAGCCAACATAGTAACACACAACAGTATGTCCAACATCGGTAACAACCCCAGCTACAGTAACTACCCTGTAATACACAACAGTATGTCCAACATCCGTAACAACCCCAGCTACCTTAACTACCCTGTAACACACAACAGTATGTCCAACATCCGTAACAACCCCAGCTACCTTAACTACCCTGTAACACACAACAGTATGTCCAACATCTGTAACAACCCCAGCTACCTTAACTACCCTGTAACACACAACAGTATGTCCAACATCCGTAACAACCCCAGCTACCTTAACTACCCTGTAACACACAACAGTATGTCCAACATCTGTAACAACCCCAGCTACCTTAACTACCCTGTAACACACAACAGTATGTCCAACATCTGTAACAACCCCAGCTACCTTAACTACCCTGTAATACAAAAAATCAACTACCCTGTAACACACAACATTCCCAGCTACCTTAGTAACACACAACATTATGTCCAACATCGGTAACAACCCCAGCTACCTTAACTACCCTGTAACACACAACAGTATGTCCAACATCTGTAACAACCCCAGCTACCTTAACTACCCTGTAATACAAAAAATCAACTACCCTGTAACACACAACATTCCCAGCTACACTGTAACACACAACATTATGTCCAACATCGGTAACAACCCCAGCTACCTTAACTACCCTGTAACACACAACAGTATGTCCAACATCCGTAACAACCCCAGCTACAGTAACTACCCTGTAATACACAACCTCAACTACCCTGTAATACACAACATTCCCAGCTACCTTAGTAACACACAACCTCAACTACCCTGTAACACACAACATTCCCAGCTACCTTAGTAACACACAACCTTAACTACCCTGTAACACACAACATTCCCAGCTACCCTGAAACACACAACCTCAACTACCCTGTAACGTACAACATTCCCAGCTACCCTGAAACACACAACCTCAACTACCCTGTAACATACAACATTACCAGCTACCCTGTAACACACAACCTTAACTACCCTATAACACACAACATTCCCAGCTACCCTAGGCCTGTAACACACAACATTCCCAGCTACCCTGTAACACACAACATTCCCAGCTACCCTGTAACACACAACCTCAACTACCCTGTAACACACAACATTCCCAGCTACCCTGTAACACACAACCTCAACTACCCTGTAACACACAACATTCCCAGCTACCCTGTAACACACAACCTCAACTACCCTGTAACATACAACATTCCCAGCTACCCTGTAACATACAACATTCCCAGCTACCCTGAAACACACAACCTCAACTACCCTGTAATACACAACATTCCCAGCTACCTTAGTAACACACAACCTTAACTACCCTATAACACACAACATTCCCAGCTACCTTAGTAACACACAACCTTAACTACCCTATAACACACAACATTCCCAGCTACCTTAGTAACACACAACCTTAACTACCCTGTAACATACAACATTCCCAGCTACCTTAGTAACACACAACCTCAACTACCCTGTAACACACAACATTCCCAGCTACCCTGAAACACAAAACATCAACTACCCTGTAACACACAACATTCCCAGCTACCCTGAAACACACAACATTCCCAGCTACCTTAGTAACACACAACCTTAACTACCCTGAAACACACAACCTCAACTACCCTGTAACACACAACATTCCCAGCTACCTTAGTAACACACAACCTCAACTACCCTGTAATACACAACATTCCCAGCTACCCTGAAACACACAACCTCAACTACCCTGTAACACACAACATTCCCAGCTACCCTGAAACACACAACCTTAACTACCCTGTAACATACAACATTCCCAGCTACCCTGAAACACACAACCTCAACTACCCTGTAATACACAACATTCCCAGCTACCTTAGTAACACACAACCTTAACTACCCTGACACACACAACCTCAACTACCCTGTAACACACAACCTTAACTACCCTGACACACAACATTCCCAGCTACCTTAGTAACACACAACCTTAACTACCCTATAACACACAACATTCCCAGCTACCTTAGTAACACACAACCTCAACTACCCTGTAACACACAACCTTAACTACCCTGTAACACACAACATTCCCAGCTACCTTAGTAACACACAACCTCAACTACCCTGTAACACACAACATTCCCAGCTACCCTGTAACACACAACATTCCCAGCTACCCTGTAACACACAACCTCAACTACCCTGTAACACACAACCTTAACTACCCTGTAACACACAACCTTAACTACCCTGTAACACACAACCTTAACTACCCTGAAACACACAACATTCCCAGCTACCCTATAACACACAACATTCCCAGCTACCTTAGTAACACACAACCTTAACTACCCTGTAACACACAACATTCCCAGCTACCCTGTAACACACAACATTCCCAGCTACCTTAGTAACACACAACATTCCCAGCTACCCTGAAACACACAACCTCAACTACCCTGTAACACACAACATTCCCAGCTACCCTGTAACACACAACCTCAACTACCCTGTAACACACAACATTCCCAGCTACCCTGTAACACACAACCTTAACTACCCTATAACACACAACATTCCCAGCTACCTTAGTAACACACAACCTTAACTACCCTATAACACACAACATTCCCAGCTACCTTAGTAACACACAACTCAACTACCCTATAACACACAACATTCCCAGCTACCCTGTAACACACAACCTCAACTACCCTGTAACACACAACATTCCCAGCTACCTTAGTAACACACAACCTTAACTACCCTATAACACACAACATTCCCAGCTACCTTAGTAACACACAACCTCAACTACCCTGTAACACAACATTCCCAGCTACCCTGTAACACACAACATTCCCAGCTACCCTGAAACACACAACCTCAACTACCCTGTAACACACAACATTCCCAGCTACCTTAGTAACACACAACCTTAACTACCCTGTAACACAGCTACCCAGTGACACCGACATCTGTTGTTACCCAGCAGTTCAATACACCATCATTATCTCCCTTAGTTACAACAGCCATGCAATATAATATATTACATGCAGCATGCCTGGGGAGATTCGGATTGTGTGTCTGGAATCTCCATCACCACAAAACATGTTCATTTTTCATAATTCCATTAACTGTAATAATCTTTATTTCATTTCAATTTATATGATATGACAATCATTCCATAGGTCATTACATTAACAAAGAGGCTCAAGGGGATTGTGTCACTTGCCTGCAGTTACATTGGCAAGCATATTCAATTTATAGGAGAACAATGGATTTCTAACTTGCCACAGCCTAAGCTGACGAAATGGACTGTCTGTCATCTGTAGGGTTATATCTACCTGGAGTGTAAACTAACGAAATGGACTGTCTGTCATCTGTAGGGTTATAACTACCTAGAGTGTAAACTATCGTTTGTTACAATAAACAACCTTGATCTGCACTCGACATTCCTAAACATTACAAAGAATTATTTCTGCACATATCTACAGTAAACAAAATATCTTCTTTCATCAACAGTATATCCATTTTAATATGTTTGAATAGAAAAAATACCCTAACAGATTATTTCTGAAGTTTAATGAAAATAAATAGACTCTACTTTCAGCATTATCTGTTACTACTGGACGAACTGGGACAACCAGAGAGAGGAAAACTTGTACCTGGACACTCCATTTTTGTCGGAGAACAGGTCCACACAGGGGAAAGTGCACTGTGGTGTCTCCTGCTCTTCTTCCTTACAGTCTCTGTAATATACAAAACATACGTATATTTAGTCAAACTCTAACACTCAGCCTCTGTAATATACAAAACATACGTATATTTAGTCAAACTCTAACACTCAGCCTCTGTAATATACAAAACATACGTATATTTAGTGAAACTACAACACTCAGCCTCTGTAATATACAAAATATAAGTATATTAAGTCATACAATAACACTAATCAGTCTCTGTAATATACAAAATATAAGTATATTTAGTCAAACTCTAACACTCAGCCTCTGTAATATATAAAACATACGTATATTTAGTCACACTACAACACTCAGCCTCTGTAATATACAAAATATAAGTATATTTAATCAAACTCTAACATTGTATGTAATACTGACATGTAAGTCACACTGTGTGTAATACTGACATGTAAGTCACATTGTATGTAATGATGACGTGTAAGTCACATTGTCTGTAATACTGACATGTAAGTCACACTGTGTGTAATACTGACATGTAAGTCACATTGTATGTATTACTGACATGTAAGTCACATTGTGTGTAATACTGACATGTAAGTCACACTGTGTGTAATACTGACATGTAAGTCACATTGTATGTATTACTGACATGTAAGTCACACTGTGTGTAATACTGACATGTAAGTCACATTGTCTGTAATACTGACATGTAAGTCACACTGTGTGTAATACTGACATGTAAGTCACATTGTATGTATTACTGACATGTAAGTCACATTGTATGTATTACTGACATGTAAGTCACATTGTGTGTAATACTGACTTGTAAGTCACACTGTGTGTAATACTGACATGTAAGTCACATTGTATGTAATACCGACATGGAAGTCACATTGTATGTAATACTGACATGTAAGTCACATTACTTACGTATTACTGACATGTAAGTCACATTACTTACGTATTACTGACATGTAAGTCACATTGTATGTAATAGTGACATGTAAGTCACATTGTATGTAATACTGACATGTAAGTCACATTACTTACGTATTACTGACATGTAAGTCACATTACTTACGTATTACTGACATGTAAGTCACATTGTATGTAATAGTGACATGTAAGTCACATTGTATGTAATACTGACATGTAAGTCACACTGTGTAATACTGACATGTAAGTCACATTGTATGTAATACTGACGTGTAAGTCACATTGTATGTAATACTGACATGTAAGTCACATTGTATGTAATACTGACATGTAAGTCACATTGTATGTATTACTGACGTGTAAGTCACATTGTATGTAATATTGACATGTAAGTCACATTGTATAATACTGACATGTTAGTCACATTGTATGTAATACTGACATGTAAGTCACATTGTATGTAATAGTGACATGTAATAGTGACATGTAAGTCACATTGTATGTAATACTGACATGTAAGTCACATTGTATGTAATACTGACATGTAAGTCACATTGTATGTAATACTGACTTGTAAGTCACATTGTATGTAATACTGACATGGAAGTCACATTGTGTGTAATACTGACATGTAAGTCACATTGTATGTAATACTGACATGTAAGTCACACTGTATATAATACTGACATGTAAGTCACATTGTATGTAATATTGACATGTAAGTCACATTGTATGTAATACTGACATGTAAGTCACATTGTATGTAATAGTGACATGTAAGTCACATTGTATGTAATATTGACATGTAAGTCACATTGTATGTAATACTGACATGTAAGTCACATTGTATGTAATATTGACATGTAAGTCGGATTGTATGTATTACTGACATGTAAGTCACATTGTATGTAATACTGACATGTAAGTCACATTGTATGTTATACTGACATGTAAGTCACATTGTATGTAATACCGACATGTAAGTCACATTGTATGTATTACTGACATGTAAGTCACATTGTATGTATTACTGACATGTAAGTCACATTGTATGTATTACTGACATGTAAGTCAGATTGTATGTAATACTGACATGTAAGTCACATTGTATGTATTACTGACATGTAAGTCACATTGTATGTATTACTGACATGTAAGTCACATTGTGTGTAATACTGACATGTAAGTCACATTGTATGTAATACTGACATGTAAGTCACATTGTGTGTAATACTGACATGTAAGTCACATTGTATGTAATACTGACATGTAAGTCACATTGTATGTAATAGTGACATGTAAGTCACATTGTATGTATTACTGACATGTAAGTCACATTGTATGTAATAGTGACATGTAAGTCACACTAGTACTGTATGTTATACTGACATGTAAGTCACATTGTATGTATTACTGACATGTAAGTCACATTTTACATATTACTGACATGTTGGTCACATGTCAAATATGGTACATACATATTAAATGACTCTAATCTGCAACAAGTACGTATTCATTCAATTCTATATTCTACAATTTATATTTATATAATTTATACAACGGTCTTAAATTTGCATATAAAATATTTACATTAGATTTGAGATGGCAGTTTTTTCATTAAAGAAAGGGTCTCAAATAAGTGACAATTCTTTGATTTATTCGTTGCCCCACACAGACAGCACCAATAACAATCAATTCTCACAAAGGGGCCATCAGATGTGGCTAATTAATATACCTACAACAAGTGACATCATTGTGTATACATACCTACTATATGTCACCATGGTATTGAGTTAACATGTAGATATGTCCCGTGAATACCATTTCAATCTCTGGTTAATAATGTACAGAATATTTCTGCTCGACTTCTGTCTACAATCAGAGACCTGATCTCTACTGTAAAGGTGATGCATTCCTAAAGTAACTTACTTCCAATTGGACCTACATGTGTTTGGTAACCTCACCATCATACCTGGCAACACTTTCGCAAGTCAGTCAAAGAAAAAGAATTACAATTTTTATCACAATTGCCCTTAACAACACCAGACCATCAAACAAACAACAGAAATATGGGTTACTTGGAAAACAGTTGAGTAACTTTCTCCATTACCTAGATCTGTTCATCTCTGAGGTTTATCAGCCTTTTACTGTAGTAGTCCACTGCAGGTAAACCTTGTCAGCACAAGTCCGCACCATTTATCTATTGTCTACACCTGGCTGGCTACTTGTCAGCCTCTGAATCACTTTATACACATTATGTTGCTGCTATATATATCACTAAGGAAGGAAAGACCACCGACCTGAGCTTTCCTTCGGGTCACTACCTCTACCAGGTACACTGACCTACCTAGTCTAGTAAATGTCATGTGACCACTACCAGGTACACTGACCTACCTAGTCTAGTAAATGTCAGGTAACCACTACCAGGTACACTGACCTACCTGTCAGGTAACCACTACCAGGTACACTGACCTACCTGTCAGGTAACCTCTACCAGGTACACTGACCTACCTAGTCTAGTAAATGTCATGTGACCACTACCAGGTACACTGACCTACCTGTCAGGTAACCACTACCAGGTACACTGACCTACCTCTCAGGTAACCACTACCAGGTACACTGACCTACCTGTCAGGTAACCACTACCAGGTACACTGACCTACCTAGTCTAGTAAATGTCAGGTAACCACTACCAGGTACACTGACCTACCTGTCAGGTAACCACTACCAGGTACACTGACTTACCTACTCTAGTAAATGTCAGGTAACCACTACCAGGTACACTGACCTACCTAGTCTAGTAAATGTCATGTGACCACTACCAGGTACACTGACCTACCTGTCAGGTAACCACTACCAGGTACACTGACCTACCTGTCAGGTAACCACTACCAGGTACACTGACCTACCTGTCAGGTAACCACTACCAGGTACACTGACCTACCTGTCAGGTAACCACTACCAGGTACACTGACTTACCTAGTCTAGTAAATGTCAGGTAACCACTACCAGGTGCACTGACCTACCTGTCAGGTAACCACTACCAGGTACACTGACCTACCTAGTCTAGTAAATGTCAGGTAACCACTACCAGGTACACTGACCTACCTGTCAGGTAACCACTACCAGGTACACTGACTTACCTACTCTAGTAAATGTCAGGTAACCACTACCAGGTACACTGACCTACCTAGTCTAGTAAATGTCATGTGACCACTACCAGGTACACTGACCTACCTGTCAGGTAACCACTACCAGGTACACTGACCTACCTGTCAGGTAACCACTACCAGGTACACTGACCTACCTGTCAGGTAACCATTACCAGGTACACTGACTTACCTAGTCTAGTAAATGTCAGGTAACCAATACCAGGTACACTGTCAGGTAACCACTACCAGGTACATTGACTTACCTAGTCTAGTAAATGTCAGGTAACCACTACCAGGTACATTGACTTACCTAGTCTAGTAAATGTCAGGTAACCACTACCAGGTACATTGACTTACCTGTCAGGTAACCACTACCAGGTACATTGACTTACCTAGTCTAGTAAATGTCAGGTAACCACTACCAGGTACATTGACTTACCTAGTCTAGTAAATGTCAGGTAACCACTACCAGGTACATTGACTTACCTGTCAGGTAACCACTACCAGGTACATTGACTTACCTAGTCTAGTAAATGTCAGGTAACCACTACCAGGTACATTGACTTACCTAGTCTAGTAACTGTCAAGCCCTATGAGTAGGGACCTACAGTCTGCTGTGTCTATGATAGAGAAACTCAACAGTTAGAACAAATCTTATGAGAAGTTTTCCTGGCCGTCTGCATTCAGCCCATTCCAGTTTAACCACAACTACATTAATCCAAAACCTCAAATATGGATGAAATACAAAGTTTTATTTCAACAAACGGAACAAAAAGGGGAAAAAACATTGGCTATGTGTAAATATGGTAAAGAGATCAATGGCCATGTCTTTTGAAGTATCTCCTGGGTAGAACCTGTACTGAACCAGCCAACCAGATATCTCTCTCTACTTATGAAATGTTGAGGTAGCCAACCAGATATCTCTCTCTACTTATGAAATGTTGAGGCAGCCAACCAGATATCTTTCTCTACTTATGAAATGTTGAGGCATGTGCAGCCAATCAGACATCTCTCTCTACTTATGAAATGTTGAGGCAGCCAACCAGATATCTCTCTCTACTTATGAAATGTTGAGGCAGCCAACCAGATATCTCTCTCTACTTATGAAATGTTGAGGCAGCCAACCAGATATCTCTTTCTACTTATGAAATGTTGAGGCAGCCAACCAGATATCTCTCTCTACTTATGAAATGTTGAGGCAGCCAACCAGATATCTCTCTCTACTTATGAAATGTTGAGGCAGCCAACCAGATATCTCTTTCTACTTATGAAATGTTGAGGCAGCCAACCAGATATCTCTCTCTACTTATGAAATGTTGAGGCAGCCAACCAGATATCTCTCTCTACTTATGAAATGTTGAGGTAGCCAACCAGATATCTCTCTCTACTTATGAAATGTTGAGGCAAACTCAGAAGAACCTCACAGATAACCAAGGGAGATGTTTCACTAGAAAGATTTCAGATATCTGAAAATTTGTTTCAGTGTCTTTTTGTAAAATGGCTAGTGTAAACAGTGTTTTGTACAGTAAATTGCATATCAATGGTTTCCAAAGACAAAACATGAAAAGAAACCATAGTAGAAAGACAATGATGGACAATGGAAGATAGAAATAACAGATATTGTAGTATGTTTACTGGTTTGGTTTTAAGGAGTGACACAGGTGTGTGGTAAAGTCGGTGGAATAAAACCAGCGACCTGGTACAATTACCGAGTATTGTTTCATCTGCTAATGATAAGTTACCCAACACTGAGTGTTCCAGGCACTGTACACACAGCACCATGCTGATCATCATCCTCTACTGTTACAACTAGTTGGCTATCTGGATGACACAATAGTAAAATGACTACCCTGGACATTAATTTGTACAGTGTTAACATCTGTAAATGATAGTACATGTCTTTATCTCACTGAAGTTACGTTAATATTAGAAAACAGGCTGCTCAAGTGAGGAATATAAGCTAACGTGATAGATTAAACAAGCTAGAGATGAAAATGGGAAAAAAAACCCTCTCAAGTAAAATAATAAACTAGGTAGGCAGAAAGAGTAGATGAATATAACAGCCACCATTACACAAACTAAAGATACAAAAAGTAGTGACACCATTAACTTGACAGTAAATTTGGTCTTCTTACCAGGAATTGTATTTTCCTGAAAATACTAAATGTCAAACAAATATATTTATTCTATCGTTTTCTAGATGTTACATTAAAATACCTATACTTCCACAAACGTTTGACAGCAGTAGGTGGGGGATTTATAGATCTGTGTAGATATGAGCTCAGTGTAGGCCTGTCGATGAAGATCTGGATGTCAGCTATAATAAGGTGTTAGGGGTTCCTGTAGACATGTGAAGAGAAGATGCTGCCTATACCCTACTTCCTAAACATGTGACAGCACCATCACACTCTCAAACAGCTCCAATACAACCTGAATAATTCAGGATAAGAGTCGGCTGTAAAATGGTCTACTTCACATCAAAATGCAATAAAAATCTGTTACAAATATAATCATACAGCTATAAGTCTTAACGGCTGCTGCTGGTACTATAAAAACCGTCTCCAGTAGATGTAAGTATATATATAATGTTATACATATCAACCTTTTAGGCTCGCCATCATTATTTGCACATATGAAACTTTTTTGTTTTGTTTTTTGTTTAGTTGAATTAGCTTTCTGTATTGAAAACTGATCCAAGGTAATATTTCAATGCAGGTATATAATATCTTGAAGACATAAGTACAATCTTAGCTAATAAGATATATAAAGATCCTCTGGAACTCTATGCAGTAATTCAACTTCGATATACAATATTGGGTGTACAATCCATCACATGTAGTATATATGTACTATCTACGAGTCTCCCAGTAACGAGTATACAGTATTAGTGTATATACAGTATTAGTGTATATCTACGAGTCTCCCAGTAATGAGTATACAGTATTAGTGTATATACAGTATTAGTGTATATACAGTATTAGTGTATATACAGTATTAGTATTAGTGTATATATAGTATTAGTGTATATACAGTATTAGTGTATATCTACGAGTCTCCCAGTAATGAGTATACAGTATTAGTGTATATACAGTATTAGTGTATATACAGTATTAGTGTATATACAGTATCAGTGTATATCTACGAGTCTCCCAGTAATGAGTTTACAGTATTAGTGCATTTTAATGCATGTTGTATTTGATAAATAATAAAAATATCCCACAGTTCAGGATCTAATTGAATTTATTAATTAAGAGCTGTCGGCCTATTGATATTGTGATTGATTACAACATTTTGACAATTCAAAAATAGTGATGTATCTTACTTTGCGTGACCGCAGTCTATGACATTTCATCACCACTGACATATATACTTGAAGCATTGTGCCAAGTACTAAAACCCTCACTTTTACAAATGTTGTCCTAATTATCTCGTCACATCTAAGCACTGTAAGTTTACCTAGAATTCTGACGAGCCGTTCATAAGAAAAAGTATCACGAGCCGTTCATAAGAAAAAGTATCACAAGCCGTTCATAAGAAAAAGTATCGAAGACAGTTTGGATAGGTATCTCATCCAGATGATGGCAGTCAACATTCACAGCTGTCTTCGTTGACTTCCTTATGTTGCCAGCTAAAAAACCATTAATGAAATACTTGATATCATCAACCGATGTCTGAAAATGACAACTCAGTGTGTTGTCTGACATCTTAGAAACTAAAGTCACAGTAAGGTGAGTTTGAATGATACGTAAATGGTGTATTCCTATAGACTTGCACACGCCCCAACTCAATATTAGTTTTTTGCACGTACTTCAAGTCATTATCAGTTTTTATAAACCAAACACATGATCAACTTTAGACTAATCAGAAGAGAGTTTAGATAGCCCATTAATAGTGTATATATCTGTATACATGAGTAGAATAATTTGCAAATATATATCCATCCTTACCGATGACATAAATCTAATTCATCAACTTTTCAGCTGAAGACTTATTAGAATGTTTACGGTAATGACAGTTGTATATGCTTGCATTACCTTAAAACATGTGCACACACATTACCGGAACAGCTGGTCCAAAGCACTTCCTATCTGTCTCCTTAAATACCCCTCAGAAGATAAAATTAAAACAAACGAAGCCCCATGCCACCAGCCCCCCTATGTACCACCATATGACTGGACCCTTTACAACAGTTTTAGGGGAATGTGTTTGAGGTATTGTGGCACTCGTTAGGTTGAGATGTTTCCTTCTCCAGGTGCAACAGTGCCCAGAGAACCATGACACATGCAGAAATCTCAGCCAAACGTACACAAATGTGCAGGTCTCACCAGCATAACAGCTCAGTGAATTACAATTCCTGTAATTCACCCAAGGAGATGCAGGAAACCCAAATCATATTGAACAGACAAGAAGCATTCCCGCATGGTTAACTACAAATTATATATCTTCCACCTTTATTTCAGGAGCCCCTCAGCCCACTCTGTAATTAAATTGTACAATTTAGCATGATAATATCAAACTAAATTTTACAGAAATCTGGAGAAAAATGAAAATATGTGATAAAAAAACCCACCCAAATCCTTGACTATTTTTCATGAAATGACTGAGTTGATTACATTATGACAGAATAATATTTAAAAACAAATGTATATAACTGTAAGAAAATTTAAGAAAACTTCAATGTAAGAAGAGCTATAAAGAGTTTCAGCTGACATAACAAGCCGGGGCTCTGATTTTGGTGATAGAAATGGTAACGTTTATTGAGGAACACCTTACAGATCTGATTAACCACTGTCCTGTGGAGGGCCACCAAGAAAGAGTGTCACTCATGTCAAGTGTGTCATACGTCTGTCCTATGTCGATTGGCCACCCAGATAAAAACCCTCGAGACACCTACTGAGGGGAGTGGCTCAACTCTCATTACAGTTTTTTTTTTTTTAATTAAAAACAAAAAGTGTGTTTTTTTTATTTCTTTTTTTTTTTCCATTTCCCCCTTCCTCCTGTAATACTTCACTCTGGGTAGATCCATTTCCACATATTTTCTCTCTCTTGTAAAGCTCATTTTAGCTTAGGGATTTGGTGATGTGTGGGTTCAGTACAGGGCAGCTGCCACTAGTGTTAAGACAGTCTATATCGTGTAGTGTCCTACAACAAGTATCACTTGGTGAGCTGTACTGTCAACAGCACCAGGAGAAATCAACATAACAAACATATTACTATGACATATAAACAAATGACAAATTAATTCAGCAAAATCATAACCAAGTCTAAAACAGAAATGTGTCACCTGCCCTCAGGTACAATTTTTAACTTTGAAGCAGTCATTAAGCTGCAGCCATACCTAATTTCACTTACAATAGAATGTCTCCACATTCTTATCGTGGTCCAATCCATTTCAACAAAGATCCTTGAATGCATCGTGCAGGCCACACAAAATCTCAGTAATAGAAATATCTAGTTATTATCGCTAATTCTCAGGGAAAAAATATCACACCAACTGTTTTCTGCATGAAAACTCCATATAAAACACTGCGCTTTATCACACACCATGAAATGAAACCATTATAATTGCATAAGAACATAATTTTTTTTAAAGTACTCGGAAAGCCAGAGGGAAATGACTCATATACTTGTTGGCCAATCTTGTGAAAATGACAACATTGCATACAAAGTACTTGTTAAAAAAAATCGCAGATCTGTTAAATATTCCAAAGTCATTGTTACCAAATTGGATCCTTATTGGTAAATGTCTATGACATCTCTACACAACACAAATGGCTTCTGCAAGTAAAATATAATTTTCAAGATAAGATTGAAAATGTCTAGCTTTAAGGTAGTTCTTTATATCAAAACATGTCAGCTTTAACAGAAGTTAAGTAACTACAATGTTGTGTACCACACAAACTGAAGACTATGCTATGTCATTATGCAGACTTCAGTCTTAATGTCATTTATGTAAATTAACCAAGTACTCTTCTTCCAAATGCATTTATCTAACCCAGAACAACTCTGTGGTTACAACTGGAGGTGTGGTTCTGCTACACACCAGCTCGTCCTCCATTCCAGGCCATTTTGTACACTATGGCTGAAGCACACTTCTCATACTCCCGTGTGAGTTGGTGTGTCTTCTCATCCATGATGAGGGCCAACAAAACGCAATGATCATCTGATGCTTTTAGACTAATAACGATTACATAAATGTTCAAATTAACATAAAATCTTGGCCGAGAGAAAAATTGAATAAAAGTGATCTCTATGGAATTCCATTTTATGTTTGTCTGCAGAGAACAGTATGGTGTTGACATACAGTCTGTCACAGTGACAAAGCAGTATGGTGTTGACATACAGTCTGTCACAGTGACAAAGCAGTATGGTGTTGACATACAGTCTGTCACAGTGACAAAGCAGTATGGTGTTGGCATACAGTCTGTCACAGTGACAAAGCAGTATGGTGTTGACATACAGTCTGTCACAGTGACAAAGCAGTATGGTGTTGACATACAGTCTGTCACAGTGACAAAGCAGTATGGTGTTGACATATACACTGTCACAGTGACAAAGCAGTATGGTCTTGCATACAGTCTGTCACAGTGACAAAGCAGTATGGTGTTGACATACAGTCTGTCACAGTGACAAAGCAGTATGGTGTTGGCATATACACTGTCACAGTGACAAAGCAGTATGGTGTTGGCATATACACTGTCACAGTGACAAAGCAGTATGGTGTTGACATACAGTCTGTTACAGTGACAAAGCAGTATGGTGTTGGCATATACACTGTCACAGTGACAAAGCAGTATGGTGTTGGCATATACACTGTCACAGTGACAAAGCAGTATGGTGTTGACATACAGTCTGTCACAGTGACAAAGCAGTATGGTGTTGGCATACAGTCTGTCACAGTGACAAAGCAGTATGGTGTTGGCATACAGTCTGTCACAGTGACAAAGCAGTATGGTCTTGGCATACAGTCTGTCACAGTGACAAAACAGTATGGTGTTATCATACAGCTAATTTATCTATCTGATATTATAACTCTATACTTGTCCTTTTGATAGTGTTAATTGTTAACTTCTGTTCAAGATGTACATATGACATCAGGGTGATTTAATTACCAAACTTTAACTACATAGCCGTTATTGTCAGCCTACAACCAAAGGTTTTCCACCACTAAATTGCAGTGATGAGATCAATCTCAAATGGTCTAAAACAGATTTTACCTCTCAACACAAACCTACAGAAAGTCACATTACAATATTTAGTTAAAGTTGTGTTGATTTTCCCATAGGTCTCTATCTGATTTTACTTTTAAAAGTGCACTTAACATTGAAATGAACCTCTGGCGTGTATGCTTTATAAAAGATGTACAGCAGCTGACTAAACTATTTCATCTTTCAGTCATGATTTATATCAAAGTGGATTTGTTCACCTTGATTTTTTCTTTGATAGATCAATTGTTTTTTTCAAGCACAAACAACAGCTGTCAGGTCCTGATCAGCACCAATCAAAATTCTCCTTTCATCAATAGTAACCAATCAGCAATGAATTAACAACACAGTAATGACAGGACAAGATAGCAGATATTGTCAGGTAAGTATGTTTATTTAGACACAGGAACTTTATTAATCCTGACAATTGGTTAAGAGAAGTAACCTGAACACATTGTGTGGGATTAGAATTTTACAGATGACTTCCGACCAGAGTAAGGACTAGTGACTAGCTATAACAGCAGAGATACCAGTACTAGCCTCCGTACCATGTTGTGGGATACAATATCACATTTCTGGTTCTTAGCTCTTTGAGGCCATTTTTAACACTTCACCCAGATGTTTGAACTTCCTGTATAAGTTGGGTTTTGCTTGAAAGGCTTGTCAACATGTGTAAGCCCCATCAATCCCTACTGCCAGCTGAGCGGGCCCAATTATTACACAGTATTGTTTTCATACTAAAATACTGCAGTGTACAATACAATTTTACTTTACAAGTAGTTCATAATACCATTTAGACAAATTAAAATGTTTAATTAAAATTATATTGTTTCATTTTGTGAATTTAAAAGTATGTTCCAGAAATTTAAAGTTCAAGTGAAATTAAGAGATTACACTGAACAATACATTTAAATTCACTTTAATATTGGGGACTTACTTCTAGCAAAAATATGTGTTAGGACAACTAACAAATACAGTCACTTTTACACATTCAAATGCTACATAGGATACAACATAAACTAATATTCATGATTATAATGAAGATAATATTAAACATCCTTTCATACATTGTGAAACTTTGACACCAGGTTTGTTCAACAGCTCTACAAACAGATCAAGATAAATCCAGCATACCTGGCCCCCACTAGAAGAGAATCATGCAGTCTTTCCCTTATCTCTTTGATGTAAATTGCCCCTAATAAATAGGCCCTTCCTTTGACCCTGAAACTTTCCATGTAACCCTGACAATGACTACTTGTCCCATCCTAGGCCTGTCATCTCCTTTTAACCATAGCCATGTGTTGGCACCAAGAGTCTGCGTTATCCCTATAAAGGACACTATAAAGATCCCTGGTAGGACTGGGTGGTGAATAGCCAGTCACCTAGGTCCTAGTCAATAGTGAAATTAACTGGAGCAGTCCGAGTCATTATATAAATTATGGGAAACGCATGGCTGCAGATTTACTCATATACTTTTCTGTATGAAAGTCTAGAGGATGGGAATGCACATGGTCCGATTCATTGACTGTGGTACTACAAACGTCCTTAACACTACCGAGAACCTGTACCTTATACTTTACACCAAATTAACTCTTTTTTAATTTTCAATCAAATATTGAATTAAACCCACCTTTTCTCAAATCGTATTTTATGCCCATCTTGTTTCTCAAATGTATATTCAATGAAAGTCAGACAAAAGCTTGGTAGGGAGGGAACTTGAAGGCAGGAAGTTGGGCAGGGCTGGTTTGGACCTCCCAATGCTGGCCTTGATGACTTTTTAATCTGTATAGGAATGCTGTGGTTAAGCTCACGCTTGAGTATCTTACCTTCAGTTCAAAGTTGGGTGTGTTTATATATTACAACATTACTGTGTATAATAACCTAGATCTTGATTTCTTATTTCTATACCACAATGACTTGAGGAATAAACCTGGCAGCTGTTCCTGGTCAACAGAAGCTCCATCCCTAAAGGTTACATTACATGGACCCTCATGATCAGTCATCCACCCCACCCCTGTCAACAGGAAGGTTACATTACATGGACCCTCAGTCATCCCCCGTCACATGACCTCAGTCATCCCCGGTCAACAGAAAGGTTACATTACATGGACCCTCAGTCATCCCCGGTCAACAGGAATGTTACATTATATGGACCCTCAGTCATCCCCGGTCAACAGGAATGTTACATTACATGGACCCTCAGTCATCCCCGGTCAACAGGAATGTTACATTACATGGACCCTCAGTCATCCCCCGTCACATGACCTCAGTCATCCCCGATCAACAGAAAGGTTACATTACATGGACCCTCAGTCATCCCCGATCAACAGGAATGTTACATTACATGGACCCTCAGTCATCCCCCGTCACATGACCTCAGTCATCCCCTGTCAACAGAAAGGTTACATTACATGGACCCTCAGTCATCCCCGGTCAACAGGAATGTTACATTACATGGACCCTCAGTCATCCCCTGTCAACAGAAAGGTTACATTACATGGACCCTCAGTCATCCCCGGTCAACAGGAATGTTACATTACATGGACCCTCAGTCATCCCCGGTCAACAGGAAGGTTACATTACATGGACCCTCAGTCATCCCCCGTCAACAGAGAGGTTACATTACATGGACCCTCAGTCACCCCCGGTCAACAGAAATGTTACATTACATGGACCCTCAGTCATCCCCCGTCACATGACCTCAGTCATCCCCGGTCAACAGGAAGGTTACATTACATGGACCCTCAGTCATCCCCGATCAACAGGAAGGTTACATTACATGGACCCTCAGTCATCCCCCGTCACATGACCTCAGTCATCCCCGGTCAACAGGAAGGTTACATTACATGGACCCTCAGTCATCCCCCGTCACATGACCTCAGTCATCCCCGGTCAACAGAAATGTTACATTACATGGACCCTCAGTCATCCCCGGTCAACAGAAATGTTACATTACATGGACCCTCAGTCATCCCCGGTCAACAGAAATGTTACATTACATGGACCCTCAGTCATCCCCCGTCAACAGAAATGTTACATTACATGGACCCTCAGTCATCCCCCGTCAACAGAAATGTTACATTACATGGACCCTCAGTCATCCCCGATCAACAGGAATGTTACATTACATGGACTCTTTCTTACCTGTCTGGTAGTATATAGCTGGGTTTGTTTTGTGTAAATTTATGTCATTCTAGAGTATCTTGTAGGTCATCTATTGTAAGTTTTATATACATGTAACTTATAACCAAAAGTCTGCCTTTGATGATGTGAGGAGTCCTTCCTGTACCTCTCCCTGCCAGCTACCTCTCCTATGTACAGCCCACAGCTGACTATGGTCATGATCACTGGCCAGATAAAGTGACCAGGTAGTCACCTACTGTCTCACCTCTACAAGTTCCCACTCACCTGAGCTTCTCATGGGAGACATGAGTTAGTGTCCCCTGATCAACAGTCTTACAACAGATCCATAGCATGATGTCTATCTCACAAACTGCTGTCAATCTCACAAACTGATGATCATATCAAACACAGGTTTTGATTCATTGTACTACCCTATATACACACTACAGCTGGAATGACTTTGTATATACGAGTGCTATATAAAGATGACCCACTGTACATGTGTAGTCAGCTACAGCTGACCTGGAAATGAAAGTAAGTATGGCCATGTGTCTATAAATAACCCACTGGAATTCAAAGTTAACTCTCCCTAACATGTTATACTATAAAAGCTTGTCACCTTCTGTGTAGCATATATCTATTTGAATCTTGTTACAAGACAAAAGATCTTGCTATTATCTTTCTGATGATGCATTCTTGAAAGTCCTGGTGTGCTACGGCTATATAAGAGCAAACATTAGATAAAAGCCCAGTCAGAAGGCCCAGCAGACAGTTTTTTTTACTCTACCAGCACAAGGCCCAGCAGACTGCTTTTTACTGTACCAGCACACTTTGTAGTATATACTAGGCCCAGCTTTTTACTGTACCAGCACACTTTGTGTACTAGGCCCAGCTTTTTACTGTACCAGCACACTTTGTGTACTAGGCCCAGCTTTTTACTGTACCAGCACACTTTGTATACTAGGTCCAGCTTTTTACTGTACCAGCATACTTTGTGTACTAGGCCCAGCAGACTGCTTTTTACTGTATCAGTGGCCCAGTAGACAGCTGTAAGCAGATATTATATACAGGCACAGCTGCAGACTGCTGTAAGTAGATATATACAGCACAGCTGCAGACTGCTGTAAGCAGATATTATATACAGCACATGTACAGCTGGAGGCTGCTGTAAGCAGATATTATATACAGCACAGCTGCAGACTGCTGTAAGCAGATATTATATACAGCACAGCTGCAGACTGCTGTAAGCAGATATTATGTACAGCACAGCTGCAGACTGCTGTAAGCAGATATTATATACAGCACAGCTGCAGACTGCTGTAAGCAGATATTATATACAGCATAGCTGCAGACTGCTGTAAGCAGATATTATATACAGGCATAGCAGACTGCTATAAGTAGACATTATGTACAGGCATAGCAGACTGCTGTAAGCAGACATTATGTACAGGCATAGCAGACTGCTGTAATTATAAGCAGACATTATATACAAGGACAGCCATAGCTATGATAGCCAGCTCAACACCTCTATTGCAGACAGCAGAGGAAAATTTGCCATCTCACAATAAATCAAACTAGAGATATTGATTGACTCGACACTGACATAGCTACAAAACTGATAAAAGCCTTCTGAAGAAAACCTGTCAGATATTCAGGTTTTTCCCCAGTATTTTTTTCACCTATCTGTTTCATTTTTTTTCCATCTAGTGTCAATTTGTACAGCAGTACATTAAACCTGGAGTCTGGTAATATGCACAACTCCTTGGCATCATTACGACTTGCTCCCTCAGATAACCTGACGTCCCTTTAACAATGCTATGATAGATAACACGTGTACAACCAGGCAATTCCCCAGATGATAAAGGGTCATGCAGTTCAGTCAGGTATTGGACACCTGTGCACCCAGGTAAAGCCCTTAACACCATACTCCATCCACAACAAAGAAAATAATATGACATGATTTATTTATACTATGAATTATTATTCAGTAAAATTTAATGGCAAGTGTAGACATCTATCTAAAATTACAGCCAGGTACCTCACATTAAGATTCTACCAGACAAATACCTGGAAATCGAAGAAAGGAAAACATCTTTGGTTCAAGTGTAAATTTTACACATTTTCGCTTGTTAAACGTATGGTATTAACAAAAATATTTGAAAAGTCTTTAGTATCGTAACATTACAACAGATCATTAAATACATTTACTTAAAAAAAAGAAGCTAAAAACTGAAAAAAATGTACATGCTGAGATATATGAACCATTCATGATCATAGAATTTATCCTGAATAATATGTCACTCATGTTAGTGCCTGCCACAATCAATATTCACAAAGCATATAAAGGGCACAGGCGGCTATTGAGTAATCTTCATCAAAAGATTAAGCCAGCCATAACTAGGATTATCATTGACACTCAACTGGATCCAATTATCCTTTACAACAAAAGAAACCAGCCTCACTTTCTGAAACGTGTTCAATGTAAAAGTGAAAAAATATGCAGGTGAAAACTCTGCTGACAAGGCCAATCAATACAGAACATATCAAATAGAAACAAATTTTACAGATGTCATCCAATTATAATGTTAAATTATTTCTGTAATAGATATCATGGGAATATAATTGATTGATAGGGTTTAAGATCCTTGTTTCAGTTATAACCACAAGGCCAAGTATATGAAAATTACATTGCATGGAGCCTTTAATCTTTGTCCAGTGTTAAACGTTCCTTAGTGTAGAAAATTTAAGGACAATCTGAGACATCAAGATCAAACACAGAAGTTTCCTGTGGACAAACCAGAGGCACAAAACAGGCCAACAAACAGTTCTGGGTTCGTTTGGAACCACCAGAGGCACAAAACAGGCCAACAAACAGTTCTGGGTTTGTTTGGAACCACCAGAGGCACAAAACAGGCCAACAGACAACACTTCTGGGTTTGTTTGGACCCACCATATACATATTGTATTGTGAGATAAGTAATGCGATACATATCATAAGGGAAGCGTATCATTGCAGCACTAGTAGCAATTTAAAGAACTTACCTCTATTTCCCCTACTGGGCCCTGTGCCTCCAGCCCCAGGAGGACCAGAGTCACAGTGACAACAGAATAGGAAACAGAGACACAGCAACAACAGGGTACTATATTCAGCGTCAATAGACAAGAGACATTTGAGATAGAGACGAGAGAGATTCAGTGTTAACAGACTAGAGACATTTGAGACACAGAGGCTAGATAGATTCAGCGTCAATAGACTAGAGACATTTGAGACACAGAGGCGAGAGAGATTCAGCGTCAACAGACTAGAGACATTTGAGACAGAGACGAGAGAGATTTAGTGTCAACAGACTAGAGACATTTGAGACAGAGACGAGAGAGATTCAGCGTCAACAGACTAGAGACATTTGAGACAGAGGCGAGAGATTCAGCGTCAATAGACTAGACATTTGAGACACAGAGGCGAGGGAGATTTAGTGTCAACAGACTAGAGACATTTGAGACAGAGACGAGAGAGATTCAGCGTCAACAGACTAGAGACATTTGAGACAGAGGCGAGGGAGATTTAGTGTCAACAGACTAGAGACATTTGAGACAGGCGAGAGAGATTCAGCGTCAATAGACAAGAGACATTTGAGACAGAGGCTAGAGAGATTCAGCGTCAATAGACTAGAGACATTTGAGACACAGAGGCGAGAGAGATTCAGCGTCAACAGACTAGAGACATTTGAGACACAGAGACGAGAGTCCACAGACAACCATTCAGGGTTGTGTGTGGAACTATCTGAGACACAGAGAGAAAAAGTTATCAAGCTAGATTCATGGCTCCCCTTAGGCCACCATAATCGCCATTAGGCAAAAAAATCTGATGGATCCATATCACACACAAAAGAACATGAGTCTCGATCACAAAAGGTAGTTATATAATCCCACAGGACCAAAATGTCTGGTCCAGGAACTCAGTCCTGGATTTTACAGGGAAATAGAAGCAAGCAAACAACATCTTCTTTGCAATTACAGATTTGTCTTTTAAGTCATAGTGTCTATGATATTTCTTACAGTAGTTGTTTTTTTCTAGATTTTTCATTAAAGTAGTATTAAGGCACAAGCATTAACACATCAGGATGTTAGGAAGTGTTATGAATACCATCTATCAGTATATCAAGATGATGATTGTTGTTGATGCCAATCAACTAAACTTTCTGTCAGAGTAACCTTGGTGTTCAGTGAAAGTCATTCCTTACTTGGCCACAGGGGACAGTAAACTTAACCAGTCATATATACAACACACATATATACATGAAGTCCTAGGAAATCATTTCTACTATGCATATCGGCTTTAGTTAATACGCTACTTAAGTAAAACTTCATTAGATCACAATTCTGATAGATTCTTTTTATGAAAATAAACCTTGTTTATTTCAATATTTGTAAAAAAAAAAAAATGTTTTTTATTTCATATGATCTGAAATCAATAATGAAATGTATTCTTTTACCATATTCATCGTATTAAGAGCCTCAGACACTACTAAGTCCTTCAAAGGCTTCCAAGAAAATCGAAAATACCAAATGGGTAGAAAAGTGTGTCAGAATCTTTACTGTGAGGTATTATTTATGTTTGGTTGTGATGTGTGGTGCAAGTTGTTTATTATCATAAATCACCTATGAGCTGTTCCTGACTAGGGTGTGGGAAGTGCATTCATTAACAAATTAATCAGTGTGGAAGAGACATGTCTGTGGTATGAGTGTGAAATATTTTGAATACAGTAATCATTATCCAAATGTAAACAATATGCTGAGGTGATTATCACTAATAATACCTAAGTTGGCCTCAAAAAATAAAGTAATCAAGACAGAGAGGGCTTCAATTTCACAAGGGCTTCAATCCATACAAGTGTAGCAACATTGAGAAACTTCGATATTGGAAAATAAGGTTAAAAAACCTGAGAAATACAGAGACAAGAGTGAGGTCAGGTGGTAGAGTGGTAACAACCTTTGCCTTTCACCTAGGTAACTGGGGGGTTTGAATACCCGATCAGATGTTGAAAGGTATGGGGGTCACCTGCCCAACCATGTGGTTTTCTCTGGCCTACAGGTACTCCAGTTTCCTCCTACAATAAGACTCCTGGAGCACAGCCACCCGAGCCACAATTGAGCGAACAATCGCACAGCCACCCGAGCCACAATCAAGCGAACAATCGCACAGCCACCCGAGCCACAATCAAGCGAACAATCATGATTAATATCCTGGAGCACAGCCACCCGAGCCACAATCGAGCGAACAATCATGATTAATATCCTGGAGCACAGCCACCCGAGCCACAATCAAGCGAACAATCGTGATTAATATAAGTTGTTATAACTTGTTTCACAACTGTTGTAAAACAAATAAAGTTTATATTTCAACAGACACAAGATGATGACAATACAACATATAGGGCACCTGAGTCAGATGTTAGAATGTGACCACTGGCTAGCATTCAGATCTACAATTACAGGAACCAAAATCAAACGATTCTGAGCTACATGTATGTGAATGGTCCAGACACAAAATCCACCAGATCTCCATGAGACCGGCCAGATCAGGTGCCTAATTTGAGGTAGTAAATGCCAGCTAGTAACTGAAAAACATCATGGAAATAAGCATTGAAGAAAGGAAGTTCATGCTAATAACACCACATAAAATGGACCAGCACATGTTTATTAGGAGGGCATAACGGGAAAGACTGACTTTAGAGGAAAGTCACTTGCCTGAGGTACATAGTTAAATACCTCTAACTGACCACAATTTGTTACCAACAGGATGTATCTTTGAATGCAATGTGTGACCTTCTGGGCGCATGTGGTGGTATCTGGGGTAATCTCCACATCATCAGGCTGTATTTACATATCATCTTGGCGATGTTCAATCATCTAAATTCCTAAGAGTTTCCGATGGGAAGCAACCTTTTACAGACTAGCAATGGTTCTTTATTCACCTGTATACTTCATATGCCATCACACAATACTCTCATACACTTGATGTACTAAATTATTACCACATTTTTGTTTCAGAAATTTCAAATGTTTCATATACATTACTTAATTTTACATTTTGATTTAATTTTTTGAGTCATGAGACCAGTCCATGTTTTCCAGTTGAAAATGGTTGAGGTTCTGACAGAGGTTAAATTGCTCTGAAAACCCAGGACCATTTGGCACTAATCAATCCTGCTCATAACTGTGAAAAATCCACAATCTCTCCTGCCAGACAAAGATTAAAATCTTCATGTATACTTGATAGCATCTACAGAAACAGGGAAAAAAATGTGAAAAGGAACAAGAAAGTATTTATGGGTAGAGCCAGGTTAGAACTACTACCAACCCATGGTGTATCTATGGACAGTGTCACTCTTAATTCTTTTACCAACCCATGGTGTATCTATGGACAGTGTCACTCTTAATTCTTTTGACAATGTGTGATTTGGATCCTAATGTGATCTGATCAACATTTACCAGAGTATATGTACCTATATACCCAGACTTGTATTAACAATCTCAACCTTTCTCTATATCTTTACCAACACCTTACATTTAATTTCTATCTCATCCTTCACTTTCCATTTCTATTCTAACCGTCACCTACATTTCTAACCTGGCCTCCACCTTACATTTCTATTCGGACCTTCACCTTACATTTCAATTCTGACCTTCACCTTACGTTTCTATCTTGACATTCACCTTACATTTCTACCCTGACCTTCACCTTCCATTTCAATTCTGACCTTCACCTTACGTTTCTATCTTGACATTCACCTTACATTTCTACCCTGACCTTCACCTTACATTTCTACCCTGACCTTCACCTTACATTTCAATCCTGACCTTCACCTTACGTTTCTACCCTGATTACTGTGAAATAAAGAAAACCTACAAATAATAAACACAATGAATGATAGGTCATCAGAGACATTTGAATTGAAGCATGATCAATAATGGCGGACTATCATTTCATGGCAATGACTGGTCGTACAGTGATCCAGCTAGCTAGCACACATTTAGTGAACTCCAACACAAGACAAAGGGTCCGTTAAATGTGGTCAGCACCCTCAGCATGGTCAGAACAATATAACCCAGTATATTCCTTAGTAGTCGTTTATCAGCCAATCAGTCATTATTCCTACTTTGAACATTTGTGTCATTAGACGATCGATAGGGAATGGCTCCAGTTTCATGCTCCTGTTTCAGTCTTCATTATAGCTGGAGAGAATAGTACAGACTCAAATGTGTACGGAGCTCAAACATTGTGTACACTATAGACAGACAGTAGATATAGTTAGGGGAGCTCAAACATTGTGTACACTATAGACAGACAGTAGGGAGCTCAAACATTGTGTACACTATAGACAGACAGAAGATAGTTAGGGGAGCTCAAACATTGTGTACACTATAGACAGACAGTAGGGAGCTCAAACATTGTGTACACTATAGACAGACAGAAGATATAGTTAGGGGAGCTCAAACATTGTGTACACTATAGACAGACAGTAGATATAGTTAGGGGAGCTCAAACATTGTGTACACTATAGACAGACAGAAGATATAGTTAGGGGAGCTCAAACATTGTGTACACTATAGACAGACAGTAGGGAGCTCAAACATTGTGTACACTATAGACAGACAGTAGGGAGCTCAAACATTGTGTACACTATAGACAGACAGTAGATATAGTTAGGGGAGCTCAAACATTGTGTACACTATAGACAGACAGTAGGGAGCTCAAACATTGTGTACACTATAGACAGACAGTAGATATAGTTAGGGGAGCTCAAACATTGTGTACACTATAGACAGACAGTAGGGAGCTCAAACATTGTGTACACTATAGACAGACAGAAGATATAGTTAGGGGAGCTCAAACAT
Source organism: Pecten maximus (assembly GCF_902652985.1). Lineage (NCBI taxonomy): Eukaryota > Metazoa > Mollusca > Bivalvia > Pectinida > Pectinidae > Pecten > Pecten maximus. Next base: position 36,072,065 of record NC_047019.1, read on the forward strand.
TGTGTACACTATAGACAGACAGTAGGGAGCTCAAACATTGTGTACACTATAGACAGACAGTAGATATAGTTAGGGGAGCTCAAACATTGTGTACACTATAGACAGACAGTAGATATAGTTAGGGGAGCTCAAACATTGTGTACACTATAGACAGACAGTAGATATAGTTAGGGGAGCTCAAACATTGTGTACACTATAGACAGACAGTAGATATAGTTAGGGGAGCTCAAACATTGTGTACACTATAGACAGACAGTAGATATAGTTAGGGGAGCTCAAACATTGTGTACACTATAGACAGACAGTAGGGAGCTCAAACATTGTGTACACTATAGACAGACAGAAGATATAGTTAGGGGAGCTCAAACATTGTGTACACTATAGACAGACAGCTAGATATAGTTAGGGGAGCTCAAACATTGTGTACACTATAGACAGACAGTAGATATAGTTAGGGGAGCTCAAACATTGTGTACACTATAGACAGACAGTAGGGAGCTCAAACATTGTGTACACTATAGACAGACAGTAGATATAGTTAGGGGAGCTCAAACATTGTGTACACTATAGACAGACAGTAGATATAGTTAGGGGAGCTCAAACATTGTGTACACTATAGACAGACAGTAGATATAGTTAGGGGAGCTCAAACATTGTGTACACTATAGACAGACAGTAGGGAGCTCAAACATTGTGTACACTATAGACAGACAGGAGATATAGTTACACATGTATACATATATATACGTATAGTATTCAGACAGAAGAGTTCATGTTCACAAAGAGGAGAGCTGGTGTGAACATGTACAGTACGTACACAAAGGGGAGAGCTCATGTGTACATGTACAACATACAGACAGGAGAGCTTGTGTGTATATTTACAGTACAGACAGAAGAGCTCATGGGTACTTTAGACTACACAAACAGGAGAGCTAATAAAAGCATTTCATAGACTAGAATCCATTTAAATGTTTTGCCAACAATATTAATTTGTCAGTTGCATTTGTATTTATTGATCTATTCTTTCTTTCTTGAAAAGTTAGAAAAAATATTACAATATTGTAAAATCATGACAAATTTAGATATACATTTACACAAACAGTAAGATGTCAACAAAACTGACAAATTGGAACAGCTCTACTTATCACATTAGTAGAGATTCTGTTTTAGTACATAATCAGGGAAACTAATGACCACGATATAAGGCAGGAAGCTCACCATCAGCCATGGGATTGTGGCTGATTTATACAGGGAAAATATCATACATTGGAACCACTGGAATAAGGAACAATAAGTTGACTGTTAACATATCATGACAATGGTTAGACCCTACAACACACTTCTTGGTGTACTGCTAGATGTTATCTGATACAAGTTTTTCCACTACCTGCATGCATCAGTCCATAATTATCAGTCTATGGAAACAGCCATTATCATGGACACATCACAAGCCTATTGATTACCGAGAACAATTGGTCTTAAACTTAACTCAGGTTTCTCAGGTGTTTACAGTAGTGTCTTGATTTAACATTAAAAATTAATATCAAGACTTTCACTGAGGAGATAAAGAATAGATAAAACCTGACAAATATCTCTAATCCTACAGATAACTGTTGTAAATCAAATAAACTTTCAATGGGAGCAACACAATGTCATTGATGGAGATGGCTTCCTATATGGTTCCTACTCAAAACCTGGTCAGATTTGGAAGTAAATTTCACAATGACACTGTATATTTCTTACTCTTAAAAATTAATCAAACTTTTTAATGCTTTCTGAATGCGTTGGTATAAAAAAACTCAACTGCAGCTAGCTTATATAAGATATTTCTGAATCTGGCCATATACAAATATTGTATCTCAACACCATTTTAATTTCCCTAGGTTACAAACCTAGTTTGATTATAATGTAATTAAATTTATATTTAGTAAGAAATGGATTTTTGAATTTAAGTAGAGATGGCTGTCTCCGATAGCTTCTGGGTTATATAACATCTCAGTAGTAACTAAATAGGAATCTTGTGTTGTAAAAACTATGTAATTCTTTATGCATCTTAAGTAATGTGAATGTTTCCATGCACATCATACCATATCAATTTCATGCACAGTATGTTTCCTTAACAGTATATCACACCATTTAAATCACTGAAGCCGACATAATGAAGTTATAATTAAAAATTTGTAATCTAGTCATTAGACTTCTGGATGAACGATCATTTAACACCTATGAATATGTATAAGTCAGCATGTTTATAGTATGACCCATAAATGGTGACCAGTACACTATGTCCAGTACGTATACACTATGTCCAGTATGTATACACTATGTCCAGTACGTATACACTATGTCCATATCTCAGTAGATCAGTGATATAGTGACCAGTACACTATGTCCATATCTCAGTAGATCATTGATATAGTGACCAGTACACTATGTCCAGTACGTATACACTATGTCCATATCTCAGTAGATCATTGATATAGTGACCAGTACACTATGTCCATATGTATACACATGTCCTATCTCGTAGCATCGTGAGTAGGACCAGTACACTTATGTCAGTATGTATACACTATGTCTATATTCAGTGATCAGTGGTATAGTGACCAGTAAATATGTCCAGACTTTATACACTATGTCCATATCTCAGTAGATCAGTGATATAGTGACCAGTACACTATGTCCATATCTCAGTAGATCAGTGATATAGTGACCAGTACACTATGTCCAGATTGTATACACTATGTCCAGATTGTATACACTATGTCCAGATTGTATACACTATGTCCAGTACGTATACACTATGTCCAGTACGTATACACTATGTCCAGTACGTATACACTATGTCCAGTACGTATACACTATGTCCAGTACGTATACACTATGTCCAGTATGTATACACTATGTCCAGTACGTATACACTATGTCCATATCTCAGTAGATCAGTGTTATAGTGACCAGTACACTATGTCCATATCTCAGTAGATCAGTGATATAGTGACCAGTACACTATGTCCAGTACGTATACACTATGTCCATATCTCAGTAGATCAGTGATATAGTGACCAGTACACTATGTCCATATCTCAGTAGATCAGTGTTATATTGACCAGTACACTATGTCCATATCTCAGTAGATCATTAACACAGGTCCATCTTACTATGGTAAATGTCCTACCTCATCCTTATCTTTTATCTCTATATATACAGTAAATGTCCTCAAATCTACATCATCTTACATTTTCTTAGTTAACAGCATCGCAATTTGAACATTGAATAGTAAAGCACTGTAAGGTTTGTAATTAATTCTACTCATCACTTCAAAGGAACATCTTTATACCACTCAATGGTTTTAAAGCCTTTATCTAGAATCTCCTAGCCTATTTTTATCCAAATCTATGACAATATTACTTCCAGATGTAAAATGTTCCACAGTCATTTATACAAATGTAATGTCTGAATGTTTACCACCGTTTTTTCCACCCAAAACAGTATGTAGCCTATATATGCATGACTAGGTTTTTTCCATGTAACCAACCGGAAGAATATTACTGGAGCAGCCAATATAATAGTTAATATACCTTTAACATGCAACAGTATATCTATATATACCTGGTCTGACAAAGGGGCGATGACCTCTGACTCCATATGTACAGACCCTGTACAAGATTACAGATTACCTAGACCTCCATTCCAAACTGCTAGCGTTTAGAAGTCTACATTTATTCCTAATCAATCAAATCAGCTCAATGCTCTTAAATGTTCATTATCTGTCAGTTTTGAAGATTTTTTGTATATTTTTAATGATGCATGTTTCTTTCCAAAATTATGTTCTATGATACATATGTTGGCAATAAATATGCAATGCCCTTGTTCAATATATATAGATACAGAAATTAAACAGGACACATAAAACAATCGTATGAACGCCTTTGGCAACATGCAATGACCTGGAAGAACTGAATTACATGTCTAAGTGAGCATGCTTCTTTTACAAAACTGTAGATGGAATTGTACTTCAAAGATTTCAGATAAAAGAGTCACTACTGTATATAACAGACCCATTGTATGGCACTACCCCAACAAATACAGCTAATTACAAGAATCGGCATAAATTCTTGTAATTAATTCTTTTGTCAGAAAATAACCTCAGAAATAAAATAAATATACTGCCTCCAATACTGCTATGAGGTATTCAATTCAGTACACTTACACCTTTATCCATACCCTATGTGGTGTACCTCTGGCAGTACTTTACAGGAAAACCTCAAAACCAACTTCTATCATTGTGGCATAACATCAGCAAAGATGTAAACTCTAGTCAAAAGGCATCAGGAAACATGAAACCTCTTACAAATCTATGTGAAATGAGAAGTACAATCTCCGTCCTAACGTCAGACAGAATCAGAACGCCTTTGTGAAAAAAGGGAAAATTCCTCTTTTATTACCGCATTCTATTAGAAAAATATGCTTTCAAGTGAATAAATTCAACATGTAGAACTGACTGGGAGGTGATGTCACTCCTAAAAAGGTCACAAGCTCAGTTTAAAAGTCAGTGGGGCAGTGGAATAACTACCTGTAAGGGGAGAAGGGTACAGCTCTTTTACACATGTTGACACAAATGTCATAATGTACAAACATATTTAGCCCATGCTTCAAAACAACAGACTGTGAGGCTTGGCATTAAGTCCAAACATGTATGATAGAGGCATCAAATCTTCCCAGAAACCAAGTGACTACATTATCCAGATATATAGGTGTTTCATCTGGTAACATTTCCCCAGCATCCACAAATTAAAGTGTGGTTTAAATATGGTGTATTTTATTAAGCCATTTTGGATTTCGTCCTGTGGTCTGCCACACATAATAGTTAAATTAACAAACAATATAAAACTGATGCTTTATTGAATTGACAGTCGATAGAAAATACTAGAAGTAAAAGAAGACATATTCATTTTTTGTCTGTATATATACTGCTAATTTAACAGTTTATACTTTGAGGCCTGTAACAAACTCATACTGATAAAGTTTATACCAGCTGGAGGCCTATAACCTCATGATACTGCTAATTAACAGTTTATACCTGTGGGCCTGTTAACTTATACTACTGATGTAACAGTTTATACTGGCCTGGAGTACACCAGTCTGTGTAGTTATACTGATGTTACAGTATATACTGGCCTGGAGTACACCAGTCTGTGTAGTTATACTGATGTTACAGTATATACTGGCCTGGAGTACACCAGTCTGTGTAGTTATACTGATGTAACAGTTTATACTGGCCTGGAGTACACCAGTCTGTGTAGTTTTACTGATGTTACAGTATATACTGGCCTGGAGTACACCAGTCTGTGTAGTTATACTGATGAAACAGTTTATACTGGCCTGGAGTACACCAGTCTGTGTAGTTTTACTGATGTTACAGTATATACTGGCCTGGAGTATACCAGTCTGTGTACTTAAACTGATGTTACAGTTTATACTGGCCTGGAGTACACCAGTCTGTGTAGTTATACTGATGTTACAGTTTATACTGGCCTGGAGTACACCAGTCTGTGTAGTTATACTGATGTTACAGTTTATACTGGCCTGGAGTATACCAGTCTGTGTAATTATACTGATGTTACAGTTTATACTGGCCTGGAGTTTACTAGTCTGTGTAGTTATACTGATGTTATAGTTTATACTGGCCTGGAGTTTACTAGTCTGTGTAGTTATACTGATGTTATAGTTTATACTGGCCTGGAGTATACCAGTCTGTGTAGTTATACTGATGTTACAGTTTATACTGGCCTGGAGTACACCAGTCTGTGTATTTATACTGATGTAACAGTTTATACTGACCTGGAGTACACCAGTCTGTGTAGTTATACTGATTTAACAGTTTATACTGGCCTGGAGTTTACTAGTCTGTGTATTTATACTGATGTAACAGTTTATACTGGCCTGGAGTACACCAGTCTGTGTAGTTATACTGATGTTACAGTTTATACTGGCCTGGAGTACACCAGTCTGTGTAGTTATACTAATGTCCTGGAGTTTACTAGTCTGTGTATTTATACTGATGTAACAGTTTATACTGGCCTGGAGTACACCAGTCTGTGTAGTTATACTGATGTTACAGTTTATACTGGTCTGGAGTACACCAGTCTGTGTAGTTATACTGATGTTACAGTTTATACTGGCCTGGAGTACACCAGTCTGTGTAGTTATACTGATGTTACAGATTATACTGTCCTGGAGTACACCAGTCTGTGTATTTATACTGATGTTATAGTTTATACTGGTCTGGAGTTTACTAGTCTGTGTAGTTATACTGATGTTACAGTTTATACATGGCCTGGAGTTTACTAGTCTGTGTAATTATACTGATGTTATAGTTTATACTGGCCTGGAGTACACCAATCTCCATAGTTATACTGATGTTACAGTTTATACTGGCCTGGAGTATACTAGTCTGTGTAGTTATACTGATCTGGAGTTTACTAGTCTGTGTAATTATACTGATGTAACAGTTTATACTGGCCTGGAGTACACCAATCTCCATAGTTATACTGATGTTACAGTTTATACTGGTCTGGAGTAGACTAGTCTGTGTATTTATACTGATGATGTAAGAGTTTTGTGTGTATTTTCCTTAACCTTTCCCTCTCTATTTATATGTCTGTGTAGGTAAACATAGCTATTTATAGCTGTGACCCAGTTATATATACAGTCAGCTGATTACTGGGTCACTAAGGTGTAGTGCATTAAAAGAGGCCCATATGGGTGAACTGTCGGCCATCTACAAACATTCTTATCTTCTTTCTCCTATATTTTGGAATGTTTTTTATTTCAAATATTTGTCACTGGCATCAATAGACACTGGTTTTTGATACAGGACCCTGATTGACATCTGTTGGTGGTATAGTCTCAGAAGTTCTATTTTAGCCTTCAACATTTTTCTGAGCTGTGGTCTATGAATACTTTATTTGATATTGGTTTTAATTCTTTATTTTGAGCACACACACCAACAAAATAACCTCAAAACATTCCAAGGTATTGAAAAGGCAATGTAAATATATTCTGATAATCTGGAAACAACAAAACAATATTTGGAAATTACTAGAAAAGATGTTATCGAAACAAGAACAGCTGAACAATGACCAGAGAAAATAATCTGGAAACACCACAATGTTTGAGGACATTTTTCAGACATTGCAAATGTAACTGGAGATTACTGAAACAACAAAATGGCCACCCATAGTCATAACTCATCTTAATGCAAATTTTTTTCCATGAAATTTGAGTAGAAAGGGAAGAAATCTGGGTTGGAGTAAAATGAGTGTCGTCTGCTGCTTTCTGTATCAGTGGGCACAATGTCACTATTGATTTGCAGAGCAAACCAACTGCTACTTAGACCAGTCTGCATAGATACAAATGTCACAGATACTCATTTTCTACCCAAGTCACCATAAAATGAAAACTGAGTCAAGCATTTCAGCTTGATAGCAAGATTTTTACATATAAAACCCAAAAGAGCAGGCCAAATGCTGACTAATGACAGTGAAAAGTTGGGGTCTTGAGGAACGGAATGACTTTGGTCATGGCATATAGGCTCTGTGATCACCTTTTACCTGATATAATGCTATCTAATACTTGGTAATACCTTACAAATCAATCACAATTCCTTGGGTACCTACACATGATATAATGCTATCTAATACTTGGTAATACCTTACAAATCCATCACAACTCCTGGGGTACCTACACATGATATAATGCTATCTAATACTTGGTAATACATTACAAATCCATCACAACTCCTGGGGTACCTACACATGATATAATGCTATCTAATACTTGGTAATACCTTACAATTCCTCGCAACTCCTTGGGTACCTACACATGATATAATGCTATCTAATACTTGGTAATACATTACAAATCCATCACCACTCCTGGGGTACCTACACATGATATAATGCTATCTAATACTTGGTAATACCTTACAAATCCATCACAACTCCTGGGGTACCTACACAGACTTGATCAGATAAAGTGACATCAACTGTTGTAATCAACCTACGATAATATCATCTTGTTGTAATAACTACATGGTATCTCCAATCACCTAGCAGTCAGCTATCGAAATAACAGTATTAGCAGTAACTGTACATTTGATACTAACATGTTCTTCCTTTTAAATGATTTGTTACACTTCCTGCATTTTAACAATTGTGTTGTATTTTTATTCACTTCTAAAAGAATAGAGAATAAAACACTACACAAAATGTTCTCTGAAATCTTATTTGTAGATTATGTGACAATGATCTGGAGTACTCTAGTACTTCACTACCTACATAAGATTTTTAATATATTTCACTTTCTGTGTATTTTTTTACTGACATGATTACTCACCAGAAACCTGATGTTCCCACAAGGGTTAACCTCATCGGTACCAGAAACCTGATGTTACAACAAGTGTTTAACCTCACCAGAAACCTGATGTCACAACAAGTGTTAACCTCACCAGAAACCTGATGTTCCCACAAGTGTTTAACCTCACCGGTACCAGAAACCTGATGTTACAACAAGTGTTAACCTCACCAGAAACCTGATGTTCCCACAAGTGTTTAACCTCACCAGAAACCTGATGTTCCCACAAGTGTTTAACCTCACCAGATACCTGATGTTCTGACTTATTAATCAGACACTAATTCAGCATTCTCATTCATAAATTTCTTTAAAAAATGCTTTTCAAAGAGTTAACAATGCAATACATATTGTAGTATATGCATCACACCTTTAAGGTCGAATTCAAGGCTCATTTTGAAAATTTTAATGCATCATTTATCAAGTACCATTTCATCATTTGTTCAAGATTCAACCTTATTTTTAGGGCCTTTTAATAGCCTACATGACTCTATAGGTAGCAAAATGGGGCACTATATATCAAATGTCCTATAATAACCTACAATGGCTAGCCATCATCATGCTCACTTATCTAATCAGTACCTGGTTTGGTGTTCCCTTACTCAACTATTAAGGATTCACAGCCTATACTTCTTGACATGATGATCTTGTATATTCTGAAGTACAAACATTTACCAGTCATTTTTTGCAAGTCAGAAAATTAAAACTAAAGGTCAATCAATGTGTAATGCATATTTATTATCTCCCTCGGTGAAACATGTCTGGCTCGGAAAATTCAAATAAAGTATCTAAATTTAGCTCAGAGAAAATAACTATAGCCTTGCAGCTATATAGTGTTTTTTCTGCACTGGAAACTCCATTTAGAGGCAAAGTCTAAGATAAATCAAAATCAGACCGTAACAGACAAGTACAATTTATATTACATGTGTTGGGACTCGGACCGTAACAGACAAGTACAATTTATATTACATGTATTGGGACATTTTCTATGGTCAATGTTCACATTCATTGTTTGGAAATGTTTAAAAAAAAATTTAACAACTACAACATTTTTATATGAAGTAGAAATGGATTTAAAACTTAAACACATTTTTGGTGAATTATTCTTTTTTCATACTTTGATCAACACGGAATATGAAACTTTAATAAATATTTGATGAATTATTCTTTTTTCAGGCTTTGACCAAACTTTTTTTTTTCTTTTCTCCATATCTTTCTAATTAATGCTGCTTTGGTCTGGTTAAAGTTCCATGGAGGAAGCTAAGTCAATCAAATGTGTAACTGGAGATCTAGCAGGTCACTGGCCAATCATGCATGGAGTCAAGTAATGTATGGTAAAATTGACATTGTCCACAATCTTTCAGGACTGGATACTCATCAGCAATGACCTTTTATGACCTTTGACTGCAATATGACTCACAGAATGATTAGAAAAGAAGAGCAGGCCTGATGTGACGTGTTGATGTGTGAAGAATAAGTATCTCAGTAGGTAATTATATAATAAGGTAGTCAGTCTACAAGACGTGTTGATGTGTGTGAAGAATAAGTATCTCAGTAGGTAATTATATAATAAGGTAGTCAGTCTACAAGACGTGTTGATGTGTGTGAAGAATAAGTATCTCAGTAGGTAATTATATAATAAGGTAGTCAGTCTACAAGACGTGTTGATGTGTGAAGAATAAGTATCTCAGTAGGTAATTATATAATAAGGTAGTCAGTCTACAAGACGTGTTGATGTGTGTGAAGAAAAGTATCTCAGTAGGTAATTATATAATAAGGTAGTCAGTCTACAAGACGTGTTGATATGTGTGAAGAAAAGTATCTCAGTAGGTAATTCTATAATAAGGTAGTCTGTCTCAATATCAACATTATCTGTTAAAATTTCCTTTCTTGTCAAAGCATTAGTCATTGATGACAACAATGTGTCAGCCGTTACAATCTAACAATATCAATACAAATGGATCAAATACAGATGTGATGGAAATGTAAAAGTAAACAGCAATAAATGCTACATCCTTGAACTAAACATTTTCAATATTGAATAATTGTCAAGACGTCTGAAATCGTGATTTATCATCATGCTTTAGTATAGTGCCCTTGTACCTGATATTGGTAGTCCAGTATAAATCAGTAGGATATAGGAGCTCAGCGTGATGGTATGTACAGGACATCTTACACTACCCCTTTAATACACTGGTAGGGAATTACTTAATTCTATATCAGACAACACACAGCTGTCACACAAGCAGAGCACACAAACTATATAATTATAAAATTGTAAATGTTTGCACTTGAAACATGTGTTTAGTCCCTCTATCACAGGTGTTAAGTCCCTATGTCCCAGGTGTTTAGTCCCTCTATCACAGGTGTTTAGTCCCTCTATCACAGGTGTTAAGTTCCTATGTCCCAGGTGTTTAGTCCCCTATGTCCCAGGTGTTTAGTCCCTCTATCACAGGTGTTTAGTCCCTCTATCACAGGTGTTTAGTCCCTCTATCCCAGGTGTTTAGTCCCTCTATCACAGGTGTTTAGTCCCTCTATCACAGGTGTTTAGTCCCTCTATCACAGGTCTGTACCAGGTTAGTCCCTATGTCCTAGGTGTTTAGTCCCTATGTCCCAGGTGTTTAGTCCCTATGTCCCAGATGTTTAGTTTCTATGCCCCAGGTCCTTAGTCTCTTTGTCCCATGTGTTTAGTTTCTATGCCCCAGGTGTTTAGTCCCTATGTCCCAGGTGTTTAGTCCTTATGTCCCCGGGTTTAGTCCCTTTGTCCCAGGTGTTCAGGCCCTATGTCCCAGGTGTTTAGTCCCTATGCCCCATGTGTTAAGTCCCCTGTCCCAGGTGTTTAGTCCCCTATGTCCCAGGTGTTTAGTCCCTTTGTCCCAGGTATTTAGTTTCTATGCCCCAGATGTTTAGTCCCTAGGTCCCAGATGTTCAGTCCCTATGTCCCAGGTGTTAAGTCCCCTAAGTCCCATGTGTTTAGTCCCCTATGTCCCAGGTTTGTAGTCCCTTTGTCCCAGGTGTTAAGTTTCTATGCCCCAGGTGTTTAGTCCCTATGTCCTCGGTGTTTAGTCCCTATGTCCCCGCATTTAGTCCATTTGTCCCAGGTGTTCAGTCCCTATGTCCCAGGTGTTAAGTCCCTTTGTCCCAGGTATTTAGTTTCTATGTCCCAGATGTTTAGTTTCTATGCCCCAGATGTTTAGTCCCTAGGTCCCAGGTGTTTAGTCCCCTAAGTCCCATGTGTTTAGTTCCCTATGTCCCAGGTTTGTAGTCCCTTTGTCCCAGGTGTTAAGTTTCTATGCCCCATGTGTTTAGTCCCTATGTCCCAGATGTTTAGTCCCTATGTCCCAGGGGTTTAGTCCCTTTGTCCCAGTTGTTTATAGCCCCTGTCACAACTTTCTTAAGTATAACATTAAAGCGACCACACTAAGACTGTATCACTAGTGTTACCCAACATAGACACAAGACAAGACTTTCATTAAGCAATTCCTAGTGTATAATTGCTGAGGTTAAATTTCAACAGACCCCAATAATTTCTTGGCACCAAACATGCGACACCATACCCACACTATCATAAGTTTATATAGACACAACATAGAGATTCTGATAGCAGAATAGTCTGTTATACACTCTCTCATAGCAGTTTCTGGCTCCTAGAGCCGTTTACAAGCAAAATGCGGAACACATTCAGATAGAAATGAAATGTAGCATGCTGTGGAGGAAAAAATCCCTGTCTACCTTGGTGTGTTGCTTTTGATAACATCTGAGCTCACAAAAACTAATTCTGTCAGACCAAGCAACTTATAAGCTTTAGGTTGTAATGTAAAGTGTACCCCTTCTTGTGGTGCAGCTATTTCAAAACATACATATGCAAGATTCCAACATCATATTCCAAGCTAAGCATATAACCTCAGTTTAGTTGTATCCCCTTACATTTAGGCAAGTCTTCAAGGAATTTTTGCAAGACTGAAATCATTCTGAACATAAGCAAATTCCAAATCTTTAAAAGTTCATAAATTTGCATAAATCTCATTGCACTTATCATGAATATGAATATTTGTCAAGTTTTACAAATTACACAATTAATAGCATGTGTCCAACGCGGAAGAGAAATATGATTTTCATGACAAAGACGACAAATATCTATGAACCTTGACTAGAAGTTTGCTGACAGCAGGAGAGGGGTCAGATAATTATCTCATACAAGCAGGTGGGAGCATGATATGCCCTCACTGGAAAAGCTACCACAGGAAATGTAGCATCAGTGACCAGCGTGGCTGACCAGTGTATAAAAAACCCTAATATATGTCAAACATAACTGCTTCTTGTTGTAGTGAACAAAATCTTAGAGGAATTGAATAAGAAATAGAAAACATCTTGCATTTTCTACAAAATACACATATTTGGCAATAAAAGGGGCATAACACTGCTAAAAATAATCACAAAACACTGTAACACGATCTCGCTTGAGCTATTGTGCAATAGTATATTTGTAGCAAATTTCATAAAAATCATGTTGATCAACAAAAATTAAAGGTTAGAGAGCACTACGGACATGTATACATTGTTATATGTGTCAGTATATGTGACATCAGTGGTGTCAGTATATGTGACATCAGTGGTGTCAGCATGTGACATCAGTGGTGTCAGTATATGTGATATCAGTGGTGTCAGTATATGTGACATCAGTGGTGTCAGTATATGTGATACCAGTGGTGTCAGTATATGTGACATCAGTGGTGTCAGTATATGTGATATCAGTGGTGTCAGTATATATGACATCAGTGGTGTCAGTATATGTGACATCAGTGGTGTCAGTATATGTGACATCAGTGGTGTCAGTATATATGACATCAGTGGTGTCAGTATATATGATATCAGTGGTGTCAGTATATGTGATATCAGTGGTGTCAGTATATGTGATATCAGTGGTGTCAGTATATATGACATCAGTGGTGTCAGTATATGTGACATCAGTGGTGTCAGTATATGTGACATCAGTAGTGTCAGTATATGTGACATCAGTGGTGTCAGTATATGTGACATCAGTGGTGTCTGTATATGTGACATCAGTGGTGTCAGTAAATGTGACATCAGTGATGTCTTTATATTTGACATCAGTGGTGTCAGTATATGTGACATCAGTGGTGTCAGTATATTTGATACCAGTGGTGTCAGTATATGTGACATCAGTGGTGTCAGTATATATGACATCAGTGGTGTCAGTATATGTGATATCAGAGGTGTCAGTATATATGACATCAGTGGTGTCAGTATATGTGATATCAGTGGTGTCAGTATATATGATATCAGTGGTGTCAGTATATGTGATATCAGTGGTGTCAGTATATATGATATCAGTGGTGTCAGTATATGTGACATCAGTGGTGTCAGTATATATGACATCAGTGGTGTCAGTATATGTGACATCAATGGTATCAGTATATGTGACATCAGTGGTGCCAGTATATGTGACATCAGTGGTGTCAGTATATATGATATCAGTGGTATCGGTATATGTGATATCAGTGGTGTCGGTATATGTGACATCAGTGGTGTCAGTATATGTGACATCAGTGGTGTCAGTATATGTGACATCAGTGGTGTCAGTATATGTGACATCAGTGGTGTCAGTATATGTGACATCAGTGGTGTCAGTATATGTGACATCAGTGGTGTCAGTATATGTGACATCAGTGGTGTCAGTATATGTGACATCAGTGGTGTCAGTATATGTGACATCAGTGGTGTCAATATATGTGACATCAGTGGTGTCAGTATATGTGACATCAGTGGTGTCAGTATATGTGACATCAGTGGTGTCAGTAAAAGTGACATCAGTGGTGTCAGTATATGTGACATCAGTGGTGTCAGTATATATGATATCAGTGGTGTCAGTATATATGATATCAGTGGTGTCAGTATATGTGACATCAGTAGTGTCAGTATATGTGATATCAGTGGTGTCAGTATATGTGATATCAGTGGTGTCAGTATATATGATATCAGTGGTGTCAGTATATGTGACATCAGTGGTTTCAGTATATTTGATACCTAGTGGTGTCAGTATATGTGATACCAGTGGTGTCAGTATATGTGACATCAGTGGTGTCAGTAAATGTGACATCAGTGGTGTCAGTATATGTGACATCAGTGGTGTCAGTATATGTGACATCAGTGGTGTCAGTATGTGACATCAGTGGTGTCAGTATGTGATATCAGTAGTGTCAGTATATGTGACATCAGTGGTGTCAGTATATGTGACATCAGTGGTACTATGGTATATATAGTAAAAACTTTGACAGTGACCTTGTCAGAAATCAGACACCCTTATTATGGTATGTATGGTAAAAACTTTGATATTGACCCCGTCAGTGAGATGACATCCTTATTATGGTATGTATGGTAAAAAATTGACAGTGACACTGTCAGAGAGAAGACACCCTTATTATGGTATGTATGGTAAAAACTTTGATAGTGACCCCGTCAGTGAGAAGACATCTTATTATGGTATGTATGGTACTTAACAACTAATTGTCAGTGACTGCATAACATTGCCCAATGTAACAGCTATACATGTTTTCGGCTATTAATATAGGCACAGTTTTGTTGCCATCAAATATTCCACATTTCGCACTGGGTGTAAATGGGTTCCTTCTGAATAGCTTGAATGGAATTCTTGAAAATAACTGAGGTGCTTTATAATGTCTTTGCTTAGAAAGGATATAGGGATGCTAAATACAAAATCTGTT
This sequence comes from Pecten maximus, assembly GCF_902652985.1. Taxonomy (NCBI): domain Eukaryota; kingdom Metazoa; phylum Mollusca; class Bivalvia; order Pectinida; family Pectinidae; genus Pecten; species Pecten maximus. Next base: position 36,087,226 of record NC_047019.1, read on the forward strand.
CCAAAAAGTACAGAGTGATTATTTACCCTTGCTCAAACATTAATAACAGTAGATTTGAAACATCAAGATCATGTTTACACTTCGTCAAAATATTTGTGGAACAGGAAACATCTGTATAACTTTCAGTCAGGATAATTTAACAGTGTATATCTTGCAAATGCATGTATGATTAATACATATACCGACTCATAATTATTATAATAGGTAATACATAATTAAACGTTATCAATATTAATTTGCAGCTGCATTATAATTGCAAATACATTTTGTATAAAATAGTTAATTTTGTCCCACATCTGTCAAGGATGATACAATAACACACATTGGTAAAAAAAAAAATGACGTATGACAAAATTAAATTCAATTTTTATGGAAATGAGCTAAATGAAAATAAAAGGGAATCTTCAGATTGTAGATTTCGGCCCCAATGAAAAAGCATTTCTTCACAATTTAACTGTTCCACCATGGCCAACAGATCTGAAAAAAAGCTCCATAAAAACTGTATTTGACACAGAAATGAACCAAAAATGCATAATCTACTGTGGTTGATGAAAAGAAATACAGGGCTATCGCTAAACACTTCACTCTATCCCAGCCTGGCCATTCCCCTTTCCCTTCACCTCAACCTGCCAATATTCCCCTCCACCACCTAATCCTGGCAATACCCCCCCCCCCCCCCCAAAAAAAAAAAACTGGCAATGTACCCTCCCCCCACCCGAACCAAGCAATGCTCCGTCCCTTAATCCCAGCTCTTCAATATCAATGTCCCTCACCTCCCTCCATTCAACCTGCCAATTTCTCCATCCACCACCCCGACCTTTCATTGTCCCCGTCCCTCCACCCGAACTGGATAATGTCCTGTACTAATTTTCATATATTAAACACAACAGAAAGATTTTCTCCATGAGCAAGCAATTAGCAATGAAACTAGGAATCATTTGTTTTTACTCCAAACCTTCAATTTGACAGTTTTGAGACAAACAAATGACTTCTATCTAACAAAGAATGAGGAAACCCATGGATGCCCCCATCTGTACATGGCTATACTACATAGTGCTATAGTGTGAAGACCATGGCAGAGCAGCATTAAATTGCTACCCTAATCCGGGTTTATTAGAGTTGAGGACAATGCTAGGACACTAGTGATCATCTCATGCTAGGTCTGACAAGCTCCGAGCTCTGTCTTTGTCTCACAGTGACAACAGCAGCAATTCACAACTTCTACAGATAAATGTGGTTGGAGAAACAATATTATCAGTTGATAAAACCCAGGTATAAAAAAAACCGAGTATCTCTACAAATAGCATCAGTGACACACACCCATCCAGACCCTTTGATAATCAGTATAGTCAATTCCTAATGAATTATTATTATTCTCAGTAATGATGAAAAGTTACAGCACTCAGCTTACAACTAAGTGTATCTTATCGCATGTAAAACTGAGACATTTTTGAAAATTTTGCAATGTTTTCAATATACATGTATTATAAAAAACATTGGGACAGGTTGCTGTCAGATTAATACAGCTATACCAATATATTCTATGATTTTTTTTGTAGGAAATGGGATTAAAAGTACTGGCTGAATGTGATGGTGCTTTTGTGGAACATGAAATCTATATTTCACACAAGACAACAAAGTCCCTCATCAACAAAACATATATTAACATTCATCTTTAGCTAGCAGCATACAATCAAATTATGGAGAATTCAAAAGACATTACATGTATGAATTTCCTTAACAGCTGAACTGAAAATACATGTATTACAGTTGCCTTAACAAGTTCATAGAAAAGGTCATTAATATCTTACCCTGGTATACCGGTCAAAACAACAGACATTTATATGGGTACAGGCTTTCATCATGTGAAATTCAGCAAATTAATTAATCAAGGTTTAAATCCTCTGAAATATGTGTGACTTTATTAATGATGTCTGCTACAGATCTAGACAGGCCAAACTAAATTATATGCTGCTAACATGTGCAGCAAGCACTTGTTCCAATGATCGTATCCTGAACCAGCATTAAGCAGCGGCTACGTGGGACTACATTTTTTGTATGTCTGTTGACAAATTGATGTACATACCAGTGGTAATCAGTGCACACCACATTAACACAGGTGTCAACTGAGGTTTCAACTCAAATGCTCTTGTGGTTATAAATTTGTCAAAAGTCTGCCAAAATAAGGAAGTCATGCATGTTTAATTTACCCTGAAAACTTGCAAACAGAAAAGGTTCAAGTGTTCTGGATGTGCATGTGGTACATTGTTCCCATTTATTATAGTGTACAGATGAAATATTTTGATTTACACTGAACTGTACCCGATATATTTGAGGAACTGTTATAATTTACACTGAACTGTACCCGATGTATTTGAGGACCCGTTATAATTTACACTGAACTGTACCCGATATAGGACCCGTTATAATTTACACTGAACTGTACCCGATATAGGACCCGTTATAATTTACACTGAACTGTACCCGATATAGGACCCGTTATAATTTACACTGAACTGTACCCGATAAAGGACCCGTTTAATTTACACTGAACTGTACCCGATATAGGACCCGTTAAAATTATCCCTGAACTGTACCCGATATAGGACCCGTTATAATTTACACTGAACTGTACCCGATAAAGGACCCGTTATAATTTACACTGAACTGTACCCGATAAAGGACCTGTTTAATTTACACTGAACTGTACCCGATATAGGACCCGTTATAATTTACACTGAACTGTACCCGATATAGGACCCATTGAAATTATCCCTGAACTGTACCCGATATAGGACCCGTTATAATTTACATAGGCCTCCACTACTGATGTATTCTGTTGTATTCGGATAGATTGGGTCAATGAGACAAACTGACTTGTTTGGATTTTGTACCTGAACCACCCTAAAGCCTAGACCTCACCAACATACCCCTGGCTCCACCTGCCATGTATATATGTACCTTCTGTGAACTTCAGCATGTCTTTAATGGAAATCACGGTTATATATTCTATGTAATTTTTGTATCAGATTCCGCCTCACTCCACCTGTTAGAAAACAGGATAGAAAACTTTACAGACAAAAGGCTCTGTGGTTGGAACTCAGACTGGAGACACTGTTCCACTAACCTTACATGGACGATCTAATTGGGCTATCTTGATTTTCTGCTTGGTGTATCGTGACTAAACCTCTCTGGAGTCAATGGTGTATCCCAGGCAGGAAAGGCTTGCACACATTTACCCCTGTATTGATAAGTTTACTGCAAAGCACAGTACATGTTGCTCTCAAGTATGCACTTGAACAAATTTTGATTTGAACTTTAATACAAGTCTCACCTCACACCTTCGTTATAGAAGATAAGTTATATATATATATATGATACATCTACACAGTATTATGTAAAAGCAAAATGTCTTCTCAATTGTCTTGTCTGAAATTCCGGTCCTCTTCATGTAGAAATGATAAAAGAAGCTATGCTGATATTCCAATCATTTTATCATCATCATATTACATAAACTATTCACAATACCAAAAATAAAATGTAAGTTGATTCATATATCAGTGTGTTTGAAAGGACACATCAACACTGAAAGGCTACAACTTTCCCAATAAGATAAATATCTCCCTTTGAATATTTTAAACTCTTTGCACTGTAATGTTTGTGTCAAACTGTGTAAAACAACAAGCCCAAAATGGAGATTCTTTGGAGGGTCCCAATTTTAATACAGAGCATTATGTTTTGGCACATAAGGTAGCCTACCCTGTAGTTGAACGCTGCTTATCTTGTCCTTTCTACTGATGAGATATTTGTTTAGTGAGTATATTATAATTTATATAGCCAACACCATCCTTTAGGCTCATTCTGTTTAATCGTTTTGACCTATACCTTATTTTTGGTGCTGAAATATTTTGTTTGGAATATTGACATGTAAATCAAAATTATACATATTCTTGTTTACATCTGTACAAACTAATACCATTATAATCTGACAGATAAATCAATGGCACAAATGACTTGTATTGTATATCTAACTGGTGTTGTTTTGACAATCTGAGTTCAAATAATTATATAAGTCCTTTATTACAAATACTCCACTAGATGGACCTAGTCCTTTATTACAAATACTCTACTGGATGGACCTAGTCCTTTATAACAAATACTCCACTGGATGGACCTTGAATATTTAAGGTATTATAAAACAAAGACTATCAGACTTTGAAGTCCTGATCAAAATGCTGTTTTAGTTTCATGCTACCTACTCTAAACTATTAACGACACCAGTACCCCTTACTACCCCTTACACAGATCTAGACAACACCAGTACCCCTTACACAGACGTCAGGCCACTAACCAGCTGGATTTCACTTTTCAAAGTTCCGCTTCAAACGATTAAACATTTTTGTTGTTGCAAGCATTTCCCTTCCACCAACTGCAATCTTTGAAACAATTTTTTTTTTATGTTTATTTCTATAAGGTAACAGACAGAAAAAAACTCCTTCCAAACTGGGGTAAATGGTTTTGGAATAGTTTACATTAAAACACTACTGGTGTATATATATGTACATATCAAGTTCAAGGCAAGTGGGAAGTGGGAGCCAGGCCCACGATTTGTCTCCTTATCTAAAACTGTTTTTATTTCTATATATATGTGCTGGTTTTTTGGTGTTTTTTTTTGTCATGTTCGGTTCTGATATTTTAAAAATAACTAAATTTTATGACAGAAATAAATATATGCACTAATCAAGAGAATCCTGTCATAAAATCTGTTTGTCTACAGTATGTAGTGTCGACAATTCAAATCATCAATATTAGGTCAAAATAATAAGTTTTAGTTAAAAACACATTCAATATAAAAGCAAAAAGCTAATAGTGATCTTGGGGGGAAAACAGAAAGAGAAATCAGAAATCATAGCCAGTCATACAGCTGGCCTCAGTACAGTGTGGTCGGTACAGCATGAGACACACCTCAAGGTATATACAGTTGTTATGATAACTAGCAACAACATAAAAGTCTTTTTTCTAAAAAATCATCTAGACACAATGATTCTGAAATATGAATATCTAACTGAAATGACAAGCAGTATAAATTAATAGATGAATGTAATTATTTACCCAAAAGAACATCATTTTGACATCAAACAGACTTTCAACATATGGAAACCCATTATACAAACACTATATAGTCACTCAGACCACCATCTCCCTGCTACTGTTTCATCCCACTATATCTTCACTGTCAGCCAATATGTATAGATTTATGCATGGTCGATAGTGATTTAAAATAGATGTTGCATGCAAGATGTTATATGAAGCAGAGAGCAGCCTATTAGCTTGGCATGTTTATGTTTCCATCTGGGAATCTTGTTAGATTATCGTGTCTACATGTAATTTTACAATAATCAACAGGTAGGGAGCACACAAATCTCCATGCTATACCTGTAAACGAGATTCAATCAGTCTACTTACCAGATCCATGTTAAGAATTCTATCAATGACCACAGCAGGATTGTACAAAGACACAAGATTTTTTCACCTTTCAAAGCGAATTGATAATTAAACTGTTATTTCGTCCTTCGACTTGTCAGTAATGCTATGGCCAATAAAGGGTTCATGATAAGAGGCAATAAAAAAAACTTGAAATAGGCCGAAAAGATAGTCAAAACCTGAATGAGGATTTTTCAATATTGGATTTCATATGAACATCAAGTACGGGACCTCATCCTCCTGTAATCTAAGTACTGGACCTCATCCTCCTGTAATCTACGTACTGGACCTCATCCTCCTGTAATCTAAGTACTGGACCTCATCCTCCTGTAATCTAAGTACTGGACCTCATCCTCCTGTAATCTAAGTACTGGACCTCATCCTCCTGTAATCTACGTACTGGACCTCATCCTCCTGTAATCTACGTACAGGACCTCATCCTCCTGTAATCTAAGTACTGGACCTCATCCTCCTGTAATCTACGTACAGGACCTCATCCTCCTGTAATCTAAGTACTGGACCTCATCCTCCTGTAATCTAAGTACTGGACCTCATCCTCCTGTAATCTAAGTACTGGACCTCATCCTCCTGTAATCTACGTACTGGACCTCATCCTCCTGTAATCTAAGTACTGGACCTCATCCTCCTGTAATCTAAGTACTGGACCTCATCCTCCTGTAATCTACGTACAGGACCTCATCCTCCTGTAATCTACGTACAGGACCTCATCCTCCTGTAATCTACGTACTGGACCTCATCCTCCTGTAATCTAAGTACAGGACCTCATTCTCCTGTAATCTAAGTACTGGACCTCATCCTCCTGTAATCTAAGTACGGGACCTCATCCTCCTGTAATCTAAGTACTGGACCTCATCCTCCTGTAATCTAAGTACTGGACCTCATCCTCCTGTAATCTAAGTACTGACCTCATCCTCCTGTAATCTACGTACTAGGACCTCATCCTCCTGTAATCTAAGTACTGGACCTCATCCTCCTGTAATCTAAGTACAGGGACCTCATCCTCCTGTAATCTAAGTACTGGACCTCATCCTCCTGTAATCTAAGTACTGGACCTCATCCTCCTGTAATCTAAGTACTGGACCTCATCCTCCTGTAATCTAAGTACTGGACCTCATCCTCCTGTAATCTAAGTACTGGACCTCATCCTCCTGTAATCTAAGTACTTGACCTCATCCTCCTATAATCTAAGTACTGGACCTCATCCTCCTGTAATCTAAGTACTTGACCTCATCCTCCTATAATCTAAGTACGGGACCTCATCCTCCTGTAATCTAAGTACTGGACCTCATCCTCCTGTAATCTAAGTACTGGACCTCATCCTCCTGTAATCTACGTACAGGACCTCATTCTCCTGTAATCTAAGTACTGGACCTCATTCTCCTGTAATCTAAGTACAGGACCTCATTCTCCTGTAATCTAAGTACGGGACCTCATCCTCCTGTAATCTAAGTACAGGACCTCATTCTCCTGTAATCTAAGTACAGGACCTCATTCTCCTGTAATCTAAGTACTGGACCTCATTCTCCTGTAATCTAAGTACAGGACCTCATTCTCCTGTAATCTAAGTACGGGACCTCATCCTCCTGTAATCTAAGTACAGGACCTCATTCTCCTGTAATCTAAGTACTGGACCTCATCCTCCTGTAATCTAAGTACGGGACCTCATCCTCCTGTAATCTACGTACTGGACCTCATCCTCCTGTAATCTAAGTACTGGACCTCATTCTCCTGTAATCTACGTACTGGACCTCATCCTCCTATAATCTAAGTACGGGACCTCATCCTCCTGTAATCTAAGTACTGGACCTCATTCTCCTGTAATCTACGTACTGGACCTCATCCTCCTATAATCTAAGTACGGGACCTCATCCTCCTGTAATCTAAGTACGGGACCTCATCCTCCTATAATCTAAGTACTGGACCTCATTCTCTTGTTATCTATATATGAGCACTGATCAGCAATCACACCTACAAAAACTCTTGGATCAGTTTAATTTGATTTTGTTTTGAAGATAAATTTCTTGTGGTTGAAATCTGTGTTAATTCATCATTTTGAATTCCATTTGTAAATACATATATGTGTTGTTCAACAAATGAATTTTTTTTTCTCCTGTCTGATAACTTTTTGTTCCTAGTTTAAGATTGTATACATTAGGTGAACAGGCGCTTTATATAGCAAGGTAATTAATCACTGGTTAACGTTAACATATTTGTATACCAACATTTCTGACATAATTGCCTTATCATTATCATAACTGCACTGAAATAAGCTTAGATTAAAAAAAAATTTCCCACGATCAGTGCATGTCAATATGATTTGTATATATTGTAATTAACAATAAACTGTACTCTATGAATTGCATATATTGTAATTAACAATAAACTGTAATGTATGAATTGTATATATTGTAATTAACAATAAACTGTACATGTACTCTATGAATTGTATATATTGTAATTAACAATAAACTGTACTGTATGAATTGTATATATTGTAATTAACAATAAACTGTAATGTATGAATTGTATATATTGTAATTAACAATAAACTGTAATGTATGAATTGTATATATTGTAATTAACAATAAACTGTACATGTACTCTATGATTTGTATATATTGTAATTAACAATAAACTGTACTGTATGAATTGTATATATTGTGATTAACAATAAACTGTACTGTATGAATTGTATATATTGTAATTAACAATAAACTGTACTGTATGAATTGTATATATTGTAATTAACAATAAACTGTACTGTATGAATTGTATATATTGTAATTAACAATAAACTGCACTCTATGAATTGTATATATTGTAATTAACAATAAACTGTACTGTATGAATTGTATATATTGTAATTAACAATAAACTGTACATGTACTCTATGAATTGTATATATTGTAATTAACAATAAACTGTACTGTATGAACTGTATATATTGTAATTAACAATAAACTGTACATGTACTCTATGAATTGTATATATTGTAATTAACAATAAACTGTAATGTATGAATTGTATATATTGTAATTAATAATAAACTGTACATGTATTCTATGAATTGTATATATTGTAATTAACAATAAACTGTAATGTATGAATTGTATATATTGTAATTAACAATAAACTGTACATGTACTCTATGAATTGTATATATTGTAATTAACAATAAACTGTACTGTATGAACTGTATATATTGTAATTAACAATAAACTGTACATGTACTCTATGAATTGTATATATTGTAATTAACAATAAACTGTACTGTATGAACTGTATATATTGTAATTAACAATAAACCTGCTATAAATGCTATGTCTATAATAGTATTACATCCACGCAGTCTGAATTTGATGACAGCTCTAGATCTGTTAGGGTATCTGAGGAAGCAGGACTCAAGATTGAAGAAAGACATATATTGTACCTACGAGACCGGCTGTATACTTTTTTTTTTAAACTACAAGTCTGCATCAATAAAGGTTATTGGGCCTGATAGTCTAGACACAATGTATCGCACAATCTCCTGTTTGTGATCACTACACAGTAAACTGATCAGACTAATATACATTTATATACAGTGTTGCAGCTAGGTCGGGTTAGCAGGGCGCGGCGCCCTGCCCCTTATTCAAAGTAAGAAATGCGCCCCGCCCCTTTTCCTGTAGTACTGCCCTTTTTCTAAGCGTCATTGATGCTCATTTTGCCTCGTATACTCTAGATCCGATTTGCTGAAGCCATGCAATATACAGTCAGCCAGTCAGTCACTAATTGGCCACCTGTAACACCAGTCCCCTTACCTGTAGACCTTTATCCACGGTACTGATGGACGCTGCCCGAGGCAGAGATCGGTCAGCTGGGGATCGAGCTGGTGTTTTATAGATTCATTTAACCGTTACGAGTCAATAGGATCGGTTGGTAATCCAATTAAATCATGATCACGAAGGCTTTTTGAAGATGGACAAAGTAATGATAATGGATGGAAATGTTGTTTTACTTATGTAAACAACTTTTGACAAGACCGAAAAGAGCCGCACGTTTGTCGTAAGGTTATCCCATGAGCACGTGTGCAATTGGCGATCGATCTATATATCTTTGAAATTTTCTTCATTTGACAACACGAAATCCTTCTGGTTTTAACCAAGCAAGTTTTAAGTAAATGATCATGAGATCACTTTCCAGTGATTTTCCAGTGATCAAAATTAGCTTTCGGTTGATTTTATTTGATGAAGTTTGGCGGGACGCCGGAAATGGTTCGTTGTAAATGCAGATGTCGCAAATTCCTTGTTGGATTGACAGATTTCTATACAAAATGTTTATTTTTCATAAATAAATAAAGGACACATAAAAATATCTGCTTATGTGAATAATAGTTGCAAAAGTTTAGTTTATATTTTGTTATTTTCGTATCTGAAATGCCGACTCTGCATTAACTGCGGGTCATGTGATAGCCAAGTGAACACGGGGACCGTTTGTTTACGAGAGCAACGGAACAAATGTTTGATCAGAAACTTGCGAATCATGATCGGCCCTTATTCGTTTACCATTTCTTATAATTAATTCAAGAAAATGTTAACTTGCTATAAATTCCTGATTTTAGTTTACCGTTATTTCTAAAAAGTCTAAAGTGAAAGTAGAAATTTACCGCCGCTTACGTTACAAGATACATTGCAGTTATTTGGACGAAGTTTATTCAGATATTAAATAATATAATTTCTTTTACTTAATCATTTTTTTCTCGTATATGCTTGATCACCTTTTCTATTTTGCTTTATAATATCTTCACTTACAATTAGTCGTCTTACAATCACAACGGACAGACTAACTTCTGGTTGAAAATATCGCTCTGTTGACTATAATCTGATAGTAACTTTTTGATTGGACGTAATTATCGTATATATGGATTCTCTCAATACACCCTTAAATTGAAATAATGCTAATATCATTTTATTTTTGAATTACTCTAGGTCATAACTTTTACCATCAAAATTTAAAACAATATTTGAAGAATAAAGAGAAGAAAGAAGACATTTTACACACAAACAAAATAATAAAAAAAAATCAACAGATTTCTATTTGTCTCTATGAATCAGGTCATATGTAATGCATGGATGTACTTAAATTGTCCTGTAAAATAAGGTAGAAGATAGATAGGCCCGGAAAAAATGTCGCGCACAAAAATGCCCTTTTTTTAGGCAGCGCCCTGCCCTTTTCAAATCCTAGCTGGAACACTGATATACAATCTAAATAGAGACTATTATGTACACATTTTGTATGTAGCAACAACAGGATATTGTTACAGCAACGATGATTCTACTATAGTGTGGAAATCGTGTCAACTGTTGATCTTCATGTATCATAACAATAACCCAGTATATATCAATAATTCAGTCTATAATAAATTACAACACTAATATTGTCTGTAATTCAGTCTATAATAAATTACAACACTAATATTGTCTGTAATGACATATATATAGTCTTCTGAAATGCTAAAGTTAAGGGTCAACTAGATGCCCTATGTCATGTTACATGTGGAGGCTTCAACCTAGACCTCTGGCACAATGACAGAAAAAATCTCTCCTCCCTAAATTCAATGCGATTTTTGAGGTATGAAGGAGATTTTTTTTCTCACTTGTGGATTTATGTTAATACATTATTTTGTAGATGGTTTATACGGGTATAATAATGTGTCTGATACTAAAAGTAAGTACCTTAATGAAATAGCCTGTTGCAGAATTATTCAACTAGGCCGGCGAGTACCGCCGCTGCTGGTTTCCATTTTTCGTCAGGCCTACATCACGAATATCGGGCGAATATAAAATATACGGGGCGACAGATAGTATTAATGATTTGTTGTTTCAAAATTTCTTTGAAAACCAATTTGAAATAAAGAATATTTTGAAAGGTTTGGCATCAAGTATTCACATCTGTAAATAGTGACTTGCCACTCCAGATCCATGGCACCCCTGCAGCCTCGTGGTATAATTTGTACACCTTATCCCCTAGTCTCCATGGGTAGTGTTGAAGACGCAGTTCATAACAATACCTATCCGATATATATAATCAGTCAAATCTTGCAACAATTCTTTTAAATAAATGTTGAATGGTATGAACCACCACATTCAAAATCATTTAACATAATGTTGACATCTCAGTTTCATGCATGTTTTTTGGTTACAATCACAGATGACACCTCGTGGCGCTTCGTCATCAAAACGTTTGAGGTGTGATTGGTAAAGTCTACAAGTGCCACGGTGACTTTGATTGGTGCACACAAGATTTTTTACATCCGGAATAGTTCCAGCACTTAAATCAGTAACATTGATTGATGAAGAGACCACGTAATGATCTTTTTGCATGCATGATTTTTTTTCTCGCATTACCACAGATTTCAATGCAATTTCTATGAAAATATAGCGAGAATATCGCAAAATCACGCCCTAGAGTAAACCCTGCATGTGCACAGTATTTTACATATGGACAGCCTAGGAAATAGGAACAAAAAAGTAAAAGAATGAATTTTGCTCTCCTTCTTTCTTAGACTAGAGGACAACATAATAAGTGTAAGAATACAAATGTATTGATTTTAGTGCATTATCACAGATAATTCCACAATAGGCATTCTTTGTGTTGTAATTATCTAATCTGATACCATGAGGAGCAGGTGGGTACTTATAAAGACAAAGTTAATTAGGTGTCTAAACATCCCATCCATACATTGTACCAGTGTCTTCTAGACAGTTGAGAAATTAATTAGGTTTTCTTGGGGAGTTTCAAATATGTACAGTACTTCATTACTGCATCTGTCTGTTTGTGGAGTGGTCATATATTGGGCTGAATAATTTCTGAGCAGAAAAGGCCATATTTAGCGTTATTATAACTTCAGGGCAAGGTGTACATGTACTATTATCAGCTTCACTGTTTACTTCAGATAAAAATGTCTGATAAATATTGATAAATTTGAATAACAGAATTGTTCATATCTTCATTAAGCATATATTCCAGAACAACAAGGCACCAAATGCAAACTGCTGGAATGCTGATGGTGTCTGCACCAAATTGTGACCACTACAGAGTAGCAACCAAGTCTATCACTAGTTCAGTTAACCAAGTACACTTGGTGCACCTGTTCAAAAAAGTTTGTAATTTCATTTCATAAATAGTATAAGTATGGATGTGATAAAAGTCATATATGCACAGGTAGGTATATCATTTACATGCAATAGTTGTAGTACAGTTTATATTTCCACAAAGATCAGGACATGATACATTGCAACTGACATGCACATAAAATAAATTAACATGTACACTAATAGATACAAGTTATTGTACATGTACAAGTACTGGCATGTTGAGTGACATATATATTACATGTTTCAGGAAGTTAAAAATATACACACCTTTCTTTAAACAGGTTTCTTAAGTCAATTAAACCATGTCAATTATTGCAAGTTTGCATACTAGTATTTAAGGGGCATTCACATTACATATTAATATATTAATAAATATGACACATTATATGATATCACTAATTTTTGGTCTGTCTTTTAATTAAAAATTAATTTTATACAAAATACAAACACTTAGTTATATAATCTTATTACTGTACACATTGAATTCTCTATTTTTTTCTTGATGTAAAAACATTTCAGCACTTTTGCAAAACCTATTATATACATCATGCCAATTGTAGCGAAAAATGTGTTTAGACACCTCATGTGGAAACCCCTTAGCAACAGAGCAAGTTGAATAAAATCTGAATTAATGTGTAATGAAGACAGGATATATAGGAATCATAAAACCATATTTGCGAAGGTTTTACTGTTAATACTAGAAAGACTAAATATTAATCAGAGTTTTAATTAGGCTTAAGTTACAAACTCCCACCCTGCCTTCTTCAGGATGTATAATTATTTAAAAATAACTTTCAACTACAGAAAGGTACTATTTTTTCTATACTTTCTCGTTAGATATATGTACTTCAAAAAAAGAATAAATTATGCAAGTTTTGTAATTCTAAGGAGACAAGTTCAACATTTATATTGTAAAAATACTGCTTTCATCTCATATTCAGTATTTTAAATCAATTTTATCAAAAATACATATTTTCTATTCAATGATTTTGTAAAATAAATGGTCTATGACGTATACCTGACTTTATTTTAATATGAGAATGAGGAAATACTGCCACTGTTTTAAAATCAGGTGATATTTTGAATATCAAATTCTTTGAACTCAAGGCACACATTCAATAAAAGAACAATTTCACGTGAGTCACTATATGAACAAATTCCTGTGATTCCTATTAGTGTGACAATGCTATACAATTTCTTTTACACTATCAATAATGTGAACCAGACTCTTTCTATTTCATTAAAAAAATCCTATTTAAAGTATGAAAGTTAGCTGTAAAGTTAGGTTGTTACCAGATTGGCCAACCGGAACCACATTTAAAAGATAAATGAGAAACAGTGAAAGGTGAACCCCTATTGAGACCAGACACACCTTTAACCAGTGTTAAACCACAGAGGTCACGACCCTGACATCAGCACAAGTAACAATCCCAAAATACTCCTACACAATTTACTTTAATCGAAGATGTTACCATATGTATTAATTAAAGCAAATTTTTTTATTGTTCATATTTATATCTCTTATCTATATTCTGGCTATTGTATTTATAATACAAAATTAAACAATCTTATTGTGACTCCAAAATATGTATTCTTTCATATTCTAGATATGTAAATGAACTTACTAAATTATTACAAAATTAATTTTCAGTGTTTGATATTGCATTTCAAGGGATATCTTAAAGCAGTTACATATCGATGAATGGTGAAAGTGAAAAATCATTTTACAATTGATTTTAAAATTGTATCTACATAAAATGTACATTTGATATACATTTGTATTTCTTTATTTTCTGGTTTGCTGAAATAATTGTCAATTACAAGACTTTTTATTCAATTTCAAATGAAAATAAGAATATGATTATTATCATAGGGCATAACTGTAGTGCACCAATTATCCCATTTGTAAGATTATTTGTATTACTTTTAAAGATTATTTTCGGGAATCATTAGGTTAAATGAAAGTCTTAAAATCTGAAAAGATTTTTATAGATCACATTTTTAACAGCTGGTCACGGTGACATTAGCAAACATTGGTTTCTAAAGGGGCTGGCTAAGTTAACAAAATATAAAACAGAAGCTACAAAGGCAATAAAAAGAAATATCAATATCAATTTAATCCACAGTTATAATTGTCAAAAACCTAACGATTGCACGATGCTGTTGCGAAGCAACTAATAAACAAAATTTACTTGGGGAAATTGATTACCCCGTGGAGGTGCCCCAATGAAGCCCCTTTGTCCAGGGAAGCCATGCAACTTGAGGAGGGGTTGCACGTATATAAAGCTTTTGTACAACTTACGTGACTCGTGGCTCAGTCTGATCCTGCTTGGACAACCTCCTCGTCCGACGGGGCGACTCCTGCCCCCCGGACACTCTCTCCCCACGCGACCGAAGTGTTGGAATCGATGGTTTCGTGAATGAATTGTGTTTGTTAGTACCATTGATCCTTGTTAGTTTCTCCAAAATAATCTCCTTTGCATTCATACAATCACCTGTTTTTTCTTCATAATTAAATTTATGATTCAACCCATTTTTCTTGCACATTTCACGTAGATCAGAGACACAGTTGTCCTGTCTTTCTTCACTGTTATTATCCCCACTATTTTCCATGCACCCGACAGCCGCCATCTTGTACACCTTCCATCATGACGTCACCAAAACATGCGCGGATTTCCTTTTTCGCACGTGCAAAGTGACGTCATTTAGAGGGGTTTCCCCAACATGGCAGGTTTCCCAGGCCACCTGAATCTCGGTTTCTACAAATAATGGAGTATTGTGAGCTTACAGCGACAAAATGACGTAAGCATGATGTCGCTACATATAAGCAATATGACGCCTCGTTGACAAACCATCCTAATGCACATTTTAACAATGGAAATCTCGATTAATACAATGTTTATGTGTCTAATCAATGTCGTGCATCAGAGTGTTTATATTTATGACAAAAGTGTTATTTGCAAATCATGTTTTCCCGGTGGATCGTCTTAGTCAGTGATGTACAGTACTACTATATCCATTTTAATAGGAAGTTGAAATATACGTGTATATATAATTGGGCCAACATGGAGTAGAATCAAATACATGTACATAATATGAGACGCAGTAAACATTAGTACAATACATCTAAGAAGTCCATGAAAGATGCTAACATTGTGTATAGTTTTAGCTATTAAGCATGTCGGTGGACAAGTTTAGCAGAACTCGGGACTGGACTGGACTAGAATGCTAGTTGCCAGGTATCTCATATGGTTAAAATGTCTGTCTTGAGTTCCAAGGTCCTGCGTTCGAGTCCTAGTCTAGTCATTGCGTTTTCTTTACATAGATTGTCCGAAAGGCTCTGATGTTAATATTTCCTTTTTAACAATACCAAATAGCAATATTATAATTAAGTCGACCATATGTACTTCAGAATTAAGGCAAAAACTTATATGAACTATGTTACATCGTCTGTAGGAAACTACAGTTTGGTTTGGTTTGGTTTATTTTGTTTAACGTCCTATAAGCATCTGAGGTCATTTAAGGACGGCCTCCCGTGCGTGCGATATGTATGCGCGAGGAAACTACAGCAAATCATAAGTTATCACATTTGTTAAAATTGCACAGTACTGAAAGTCAATTTCTGTGTGCAATTTCTGGAACTACCTAGAAGACAGCATTGTTTCTAGTGCCAAAGTTGAATTATTTAAGCTTGTCCTGGCGAGGCACTGCAGTTAAATCACTCTTCCTGGGAATGTATGACACACTCACACAGATACAGCTGGGACCAGGCACACACAACCACATGCATTTAAGCAAATAACTGCTGCAAAGGACATAAATTCTTTTTTGTTTCCCTGAACAATAACACAGTGGAATCTCCTGCCAGTATTAGCAATATAAACACACAATAATGGTTTCAAGGCCTACATCAGCCCTTCAAACCCTTTCACACTAGCAGAACATCTTTGTTTTGATCTTTTATCATATATCATCACAAAACAAATAAAAATACACTGAATAATCCCTTCCTACATGCCTCTTTGCAGTTCAAAGCTTTTTTTAAAAAGCACAATCATTGGTTTGATGATAAAACACATTGACCATAAAGGTAATCACTGTAATCACTGGTTGACATCAAATCAAGTCGTAATGACTTCAAAAGTGATCATACAGTATGTAGAAGATAGTGACCAGTAGCACTGGTGATATTTCATACTGATGTAATTGACCAAGCAACCAGTAAATACTGAATAGTTTTGTGGTGCAGGCCATGTTAAGCAAAACAAGAGATTATAGCTCGAGGTTTCTTGCATTAAAAACTCAGTGCACACTACTTAGAACTATCTTTGCCTTCTTACTTTTAAGTTGATGAAACATGTTTCATATTTTCAATATAGATATAAAAATGAATCCAGATTGTTTCAATGCAAAAATGTAAACAGCAGGATGTTAGTGTATGAGAATTCAGGAATATAGCCATGTACCATTGACTGCATCGAACAGCAATAAGTGGAAATAAGAAGTCAAACAAGACTTATATCGATGTCATTCAGTGATTCAATGAAGTGTTCAATGGGAGGTAACTCGAAAAATTGATAGCGTTCACATGAACTAAAGTAAAAAATAGAGTAAATGTGTGGTATTGATGTTACTCTTTTGCATGGCAACTGTAGAGATTATATTATTGTTGTGATATTGCTGTATCGCTGAATAGAATTATGTTATTTCATACAATGACAAGCTAAGTTTTCCTTTTTATAAGTTATAACTGGATATACAGTGTTGTGTCATTGCAGTGCTGTATTATTTTGACCACCATCCTGATAAATAACTAAAGTAAGTTCAACCTCAACTAGGAAGCAATGGATGCCTCAAATTCATTTCAGACAAATAAAAAAAATGTAGCAATCCTGCATCGACAATTAGATACCATTCCATTGATTGAGCTAATAGGAAAGTTGAAATCAGTTTTTGAAGTACAGGGAGTCTGACAGCAAAGATATTTTAAATATATATATTTTTTATTAGGTTACAGCATTCCACTTAACGATACATTAACACCTGTCTCGACATGATGGACCCAGATCTTCGAGATGACACAATTGACTATGAAGCAGAGTTGGGAGGTGACAAAATGTATTACAACTCGGATCAAGATGATTACAGCTCCAATAACATGGAGGACTACCACTCCAGTAGCTCAGCAGGATATAACTCTGATGTACATCAGAGGTCTGGCTACCAGGACAACTATGACATCAGCCTGGAAGATGATGACTTAAATGATGATGATTATGCTGCTGATGCCGAAGATAATGAGGAGGTACCTCATAAGCACAAAGTATTTTATGATCCTGGACATTTCCGTTACAACAGAAAGGTGTGCGTTGCTGCCATACCATGTCTGCTGATACTATTAGCAGTTTGTGGAGAAATGTAAGTGTGATTTTTATCAAGAAAGAAAGTATGATAACAAAAGAACAATGGAAGTATTTTTTTTTAAATATAAATTTGTTGAAGACAGATTGTTTTCTCTGAACTGGTATTTGTAAGAATTCTTTAAATGATGTACAATAACTGTTTTTGTTATTTTATCATCTAAAACTATGAAAACATTTCAGTCTAAAAGAAGTGTTTCACAGGACAAACTTAAATTGAGGACAATTTAAGGAAAAAGTCAATGAGAAAAAAATAAGGAAGGAAAATACGACTTCCTGAAGTTAAGCAATGTTTTCCACTTAAAAAACTGAATAAGGTGTTCATTTGGAAAAAAATCAGTCAAGGTCAGGTTGAAAGTTTGCTGTACACATGAAGAATAGATGATTAAAACTTGCAATTTTCTCTTTATTCAAATTATTTTTATTAAAAAAATCTACTCATATGGTTTTAAGCACTGATTACATTGTGTATTTTCATTGGGGTTTGAAATAAAAATAGAATCTACATAAAGAATAGTTCATAGAAATAATTTTGTTGAGGCACAGATGATTATTATGCATGAAAAATATCACTTTGAATGTGTACGATAATTAACCATAATTAACCTGTGCATTACAACATTGGCCAAGCCTTGTATACAACCAGTCACCTTGTAAAAAGGTGTACATCCTCATCTATTAAAAGCTGAAAGAGAAGGCTAAAGTCTGTTTACTTCAATATCTGTGAAATTTCTTTAACAAACTGTGGTTAGATACAGGGTATGTTTATATCAACATTTTCTGTTTTGTAGGCTGTTAGTCATTGCAAGCTTTGGAGTGGCATTACTTCTGTCCATAGACCATGGAGGACAAAATCAAAGGTATTTGAATATTTTATTGCTAAACATTGATGAATTTACATATACTTATAGACACATGAGCTCAACTTCTGTTGTACATCAACCTTTTTCTTCAAAACTTTATTCCTTTTTCCTTTTTTTTTTTTTTTTTATGGAGAGGTCATCTTACTCACTCAGGCTGACAGGACTTTCCCTTTAGCCTAGTGGTAGGGTGTTCTCACAGAGTGTCATTGCTCCTTCCTACTACATGTACATAAATAACTTCTCAGCTTCCAACTTTACTATGGCATTGTCTCGGGGCCAAAGAACCAAAGCGGTACATAAGGAAGAGTGTTGCCTCTGTTGGGATGAGGGATGGTAGATTACCGTATCTAAAAGAATAACGATTCTAGAATGTGAAAGGTTTTAACCATATCTATTATCTAAAGCATGTTTTAATGATATGGGTATGATATTTGTTTAGTGCACAAAAATATATGCAGAGGTCAAAATATCAAAAAGGTCAAGGTCATTAGACCCAAAGATAAAGGTGGTGTACATTTCTTTTGTTACAGAACGGTTGTGATATTCATGGTGCTCTTCATACCTTGTCATATCTTAGTGCTGTACTCCTTCACTCCACTTTTATGGTAAGTAGGTGCAGCATCTATCATCTATCTGTCTGTTCAGAGTTTAATTGGAATGAAAATGAAAATAAATCTAAGAATCAAAACTTATGGAGTCCAATTATGTTTACATTACTTATCCTAATAGAGCGAAACTATTTTACTAAGTTAAAGATATGATTTATCCTGAAAATAATAACAACAAAATGTTAATGTTATATTCCTGTTACTAGGGTGTCCATTATGAGCATGTTATTGATGGCTCTCATCAATGCCTTTGTGCTGCTTACGGGAGCCTGGATGATCATTCAGTTCACGATATTCCGCAAACAGGAAGCTGAAATGTGTGTGGTAGGTACCAGTTCTTCATGGAGCTAACAATAGATAAAGAGGGCGGATACCTTCACAACATCTGTAGTTGTAGTAAAAAACAATTGTATAATACAAAAGAATCATGTTGATAATGTAAGGTTTTCATACTCGGTAGTGAATTGGTAGATATTAATCATGATAAAATCATGTCACAGATGTAATCCTGAGTATTTTCTAGCAGAAATTATTATCTTAGATTTATTTAAATTCACATCTTTAAATGATATTTTGAAAACAAGTGTATTAAGGTGTCAATGTCTCATAAATGTCATATGTTTGTGTTGTCAAGGTAACATTGTGTTTCTGTGCAGGTGACAGAAAAGCTGCTATTCTCAGCATATCCTGGCCTGTCAGCCTGCCTCCTTACATGGGCAGTGGCCACCATTATTCCTCTCAAGTTTACACCCTTTGTACTGACAGCTATTGGGTAAGTGTTGAATTCAGGGCTATCTTACAGAGAAGAAATGTTAAAGTTGCTTCCTGATCATTGTAACAATTTACACATCTCCCTGAAAGTGTCAATTAATTGTCAGAACAGTTTAACAGTACTTACCAAATCAATGTTTTATTCCATAATTGTTAGCTAGAAATGATGAAATACCAATATCAAACCACTGTTTTCCATAAGAAGTGAAAGGCCTGCATGATTGTAAGAGGCAACCAGGAAATTATCTTTTCTCCTCTTTTTAGTAACTTTATTCTTACTAAAGTCTCCGTTGACACTGCCTCACTTTTGGCCTTTAGTTGAGCGTTCACCTCTGTGAGGAAGGCTTTTGGTTCTGTCCCCTGGTCTTTAGTTGAGCGTTTGCCTCTGTGAGGAAGGCTTTTGTTTCTGTCCCCTGGCCTTTAGTTGAGCGTTCGCCTCTGTGAGGAAGGCTTTTGTCGTCTGTCCCCTGGCCTTTAGTTGAGCGTTCACCTCTGTGATGAAGGCTTTTGTTTCTGTCCCCTGGCCTTTAGTTGAGCGTTCGCCTCTGTGAGGAAGGCTTTTGGTTCTGTCCCCTGGTCTTTAGTTGAGCGTTCGCCTCTGTGAGGAAGGCTTTTGTTTCTGTCCCCTGGTCTTTAGTTGGGCGTTTGCCTCTGTGAGGAACGCTTTTGGTTCTGTCCCCTGGCAGAGACATACCAGAGTCCATAAAAATGCTTAGAGCTCAGAATTATTATGAGGCGATGACTGGAGTGTCCTGCCAGGTGTCTTTAGCAGTATACTTCAGTAAGATAGCACTATATCGTCGGCATCAGTTAAACAATACTAAACTAAACTAAAATTGTAAGAAGTGATTAGTGGTCTTGACTTCTGAAAACTTACTTTAAATTTACTTTTCTAATGTATACCCGGTAAATACTGTATGTAATAATGGTCTACCTCTGATATTAAATTTACACTCAAATTTGAAAATTAGCAAGATAAAAAACATGTTGTAGTGGGGATTCATTTCACTGTTATATGATTTGATAAAGATATCAGTTTTTAAGTAAAAGTTTTCACTGTTTCTTCTTTGTCCTGCCAGGTTCATTTTTTTACAGCTCTTCATGACACCAACAAATTCATCATTCAAACTCCAACCGCCTGATGTGAAGGAAGATGAACCCATTAAGAACATTGTTGATCATTTGATGCTGGCTGCTATAGCTACAGTGTATTGTGTGTTGCCTACCTTAGTACAGATAATGATAGGCCTTTATCAACTCAACACCACTGGTATATTTCACATTTGGTTTATGGTAAGTCTCAGGTATACATGATTAAGGTACTATGTTGCTTTGCTGTCAAATGCATCCTCTTTTCCAAAGAGTTCCAGTCCAAAGTGGGATATCTTGATGAATGTGGATGTTAATTGATGTCCCAAGGGAAATACTCCAGGAAATACGTGTAGTGATGATGCCAAATAGTAGAAGTTTTTTGTTGGTTTTTTTTCATCTTGAGAATCCAAATATATTTACGGGTGATAAATCTTTCACAAGGGATATACCTGATTATGGATTTGTTTTGGTGTGATTTGCAGGGTTGTGTTTGCCTGTGTCCCATTTTGTTCAAGCCAGACAGTCTCTAATGCTACATGGCCAACAACATGATGACTCGCATAGATTTGGGGTTAAAATTCTTAAAGGGGATATGCTATCACTATCAGGCATTTACAACTTTTGACCGCAAAAATCTTAAGTTGTGTTTGTTTATTATTAACTGTTATATTCCTTATTTGTATACTTTTCATTTGCATTTTACATTTACAGGTAGACTTACTAGCCAATTCTCCTTTGCATTTACAGGTAGATGTGGTGTTCCTGTTAGCTGTCTCTATGTTCCTCACAACATTAATGAGTATTCGTTCTGTTATTGAATCTATAGGTAAGTTATCTCCCTTTGTACCAGTTTCTCTCTATCTTTATTGAATCCACTATTGGATATATTAACCATAAAAATGATTGACTTAACACTGTATCTTAAAACCTCTGTTGTTGTCACTCAGATCAGTATCATAAGAATGTTGTAACATAAGAATGTGTTTTACTGTGACGTAACACTGTATCTAAAACCCTCTGTTGTTGTCACCCAGATCAGTAACATAAGAATGTGTTTTACTGTGACGTAACACTATCTAAAACCCTCTTACTCAGATCAGTAACATCAGAATGTATTTTACTATTCTCAGGTATGAATTACAACCATGTTATAAAGCTACGTTGGATCAGCGGTGCCCTAGCTACAATTCTCTGTTATCCGGCACTCCTGAACCTTGGCATATCCTCACACTTCCTGCCGTGGTTGCCAGCAGCAATTGCACTGTATTCGTCATTTGGTGCACTGCTTAGCTACAAAAAATACAAGGTGAGAAAACCACAGCCAAAGTTAGAAAATAAAGTTTGTTATTGCTCTTAATCTCAACGGTAGGATATGTGGAAGGTTCAGTTTTTGTTGTGGAGTATTTGATTTGTTCTGTTGAGGTTACCATGTCAACATAAAGATTTTAAGATACATGACATCGAGAAGTATGTTACAAGTTATTTGTATTCATATGCATGGAATTTATATGTATCAATATTGATAATCAACAAACTACATCGAGGACAAACCTAACATTATTTTTAATCATTCTATATTGCAGATTGCAGCCTCAGTATGTTTTGCACTTGTTCTGATTTTTTCTTTGGTGTGGCCAGCCAAGTTACCATGGAAACTCACATATCCTTTACATTGATCAAGACTAACCTACCACTAAACCCAGGGTTTTATTATCTATGTGTATAATAAAATATATAAATTTTTAATAATGTATATTGTCACAAAGGTAACTATTTCATTGCCAATATGAAGTTTTACAGAAATTCGGAAATACAGTATGAAACATACTGATCCAATGGAATTTAAATTATGTGTAAATGAAATTGGTTTCATGTTATAAGGTAAGGAGAACCTGTGAAGAGAATTAAGAGCAGATATTTAAGATACCATAAACATCAGAAATTAATGAGGAACTGTGAGGATCTTTTATTATAACTACATATTTTTCCTTAACATTATATACATTTAATTTTGTATTTGGCCTGCCACTTACCAGTATATACGTACTCCTCCTGGTAAACTCCTGTCTGTGTCTGACCACAGCCTATGTAGCCACTCATGGGCGCCAGGAGATCTTCAGCATCCTGCTTACCCTACAGACATTTGGTAACATCATACAAACACTGTACACTCACGTTCTGAATTAGATAGCAGGCTTTTTAAAACCTTTCTATGTTTTTATTTATAGATATAAAACTTTATCAAGTTAAACTCCCCTAATAATAATACCCTTTTGGTTTATCTTCATTTAATTTCCTTCAAATCTCCTCAGTTATGTCAACAAGTCATAAGTAACATCTGAAATTAGAATGTGAACCAACATAACATTTTCTGTGTACAGTATTTATAAAGTAAGATTCTCTGTGTATCTAAATTATATAACTTGTAGTAACTGTTGTCATTACAGTATTTATAAAGTAAGATTCTCTGTGTATCTAAATTATATAACTTGTAGTAACTGTTGTCATTACAGTATTTATAAAGTAAGATTCTCTGTGTATCTAAATTATATAACTTGTAGTAACCTTTGTCATTACAGTATTTATAAAGTGTGAGCTGGTGCTGTTTAGCGCTAGCCTGTATGGCTGGCCGTTGTTTATTGTTACCATGGCTGCAGCGTCCTACACCATTCAGAGGTAAATATTGTCTTTTACTCGAAAGATATCAGGATCACACCGCAGAAACCATTCTTTAAACTCCTGATATTTAATTGAAAATGAGGGACCTTGACTGTCGTTATACCAGTATTCTGATGGAACCATTATTTCAGTAATACACTGAAAAAAGAAATTGCTATTATATCATAACAACTTTAACCACATAATTGACATTAGATTACATGTGTCCCAAGTACATCAGATAACAAGACTGCCCCAGGACCTGGGATGTTTCTATATGAGAATATTTATGTGTGATTTGATGATTAAATGACTTCAGGTTACAAGTGTCCCGGAGACTGCCCCAGAACCTAGCCTGTTTCTGTATGTCTGCACACATCACCAAGGGTCTGGCTGTCTTCCTCACAGTGTTCGTTCACTACCAACAGATAACTGCTATCAACTGTGTGACACTATTTTGTTTTGTCTTCATGGTCACACGTGTGTTTGTCAATGAAATACGACCAGATGCTACAGTCAAAGAGGTAACTAGTTTGATGTAGAAAGTTTTCAATTTTTTATACTTAATTGATAGCATTCTGAAAGAAAGCAATGATATGAGTTGCCAGAGTTACAATAATTCTGGGTAAATATGTTCTATAAATCATTGAGATAAAGTACCATTGAGTTATAGCTGTAATAGTCAAGCCATTATACTGTCCAGCTACTCTCAGTTTTGAACAATGTTTGACTTACGGATGAAGAAGTGAATATATAATATAACGAATGCTTGGTGCAGTGTTTGTTGCTATGGTAACACAAGGTTGTTTCAGATCCTGACAAACTTGGCCCTGTTGTCCCTGTCTCTGATGGCTAATGTCAATCCCCTGCTCCTGATCCTGGCCTCCTACCTGTTCCAGGAGAATGCAAGTGGTGCTGATGCTACAGGTAAACTTAGTTATACAAATGTACTTCACTGTAAATAGATTTATAGAGAATTGTTCATGATGAATACGAATTACATCTTCGAATAATTGTTGTTTTTTTTACATTGATATTTTGTCCTTAGACAATATTAAACCATACAGTGTAATAAGACCTTGGATGGGGTATTCCTTATGGTAACTAAACCTTCGTTAGACAAGAAATTAACCTTTGGGATCCATTCTAGAATTTCAAGTTAAGGTGTTTTTTTTTAATTTTTACTTCAAATTTTATGTCCTTTCATTGACACACGATTGATACTAATTAATGCTCTGACACACGTAGGTTATTTTACCTTATTTTCACCCTTTAGGTCAATGTTTTACTTAACATTAATTTTCCCCATGATTTTTACAGGGATTGGTTTCATCATCTGTGGTATTTTGGTGATCGCCGTCTGCTCCCTCCACTTGTCTGGTAATGCCAAAGTGCGACATCTGGGCGCTGTGACTATAATCATTGGCCTGTTTATACTCATGTTGCAGCCTGGTGCTGAGCTTACAGGGTCAGTATCAATGTATCTCTCAAAGGTTTCATTTACAAAAGTAGTAACTCTACAAATATTTTATATTATAAGCATATATAAATGTGTACAAAGTTTTAACCAATCAACCTAAAGCTATAACAGTTCAGTTGGGGATTCCGATCAGATCTAATTTACTTACCTTTCATCTGGGAAAGAAGGTGGGCATGCATAAGTCTGCAAATAGTTTGTTTACGTCATTGATCTGCTGATTCAATCTTAATTCATCCAATCAAAGACTCTGTTCAAGAGAAATGAAAATAAAATACTTTTTCTGGAAAAATTGTGGGTTTTTTTTTTCAAACCTTTTTTCTAATGGAAATTTGTACCTGTAACCATGTTTATTTTAAAGGGTGTAGTGGGGTAATTCAGCAAACTAAAGTATTATTCTACATCTAACATCGAACTATCATCAGACAAACTTTACCCTGTTGTTGACAGGTATTGCGTGTTCCAGTGGATGGAGATGGTCAGTATCTTGCTGACCGCTGTTGTCTTGGGAACAGACTTCATTCGTAACTTTTACCAGATAGCTGTGTGTTCTGTGGTACTGGGAGTTTGTCCTGGAGTGAGAGCTGTCATCATGGTAGGTCTACTAACTAACTCACATTGAACTTTGATATTTTGGAGATAGATATTCCACTTAAAGGATTGAAAACTGGGGTAGAGATATTTCAACAAAAATATTACAAGGTAAGAACTAGAGTAGAGATATCCCATCTGATAGTTTAGGACCGGGAGTAGAGATATTCCATCTATAGGGTTTCCATCTGGAGATATTGCACTTAATAGGGTTGAGACCTGGAGTAGAGATATTGCACTTGATAGTTCAGGACCTTGAGTAGAGATATTCAACCTACAGGGTTAGGACCTGGAGTAGAGATATTCAACCTACAGGGTTAGGACCTGGAGTAGAGATATTCAACCTACAGGGTTAGGACCTGGAGTAGAGATATTCAACCTACAGGGTTAGGACATGGAGTAGAGATATCAAACCTACAGGGTTAGGACCTGGAGTAGAGATATTAAACCTACATGGTTAGGACCTGGAGTAGAGATATTCAACCTACGGGGTTAGGACCTGGAGTAGAGATATTCCATCTGTAGGATTAGGACCTTGATTAGAGATATTCAACCTACGGGGTTAGGACCTGGAGTAGAGATATTCAACCTACGGGGTTAGGACCTGGAGTAGAGATATTCAACCTACATGGTTTGGACCTGGAGTAGAGATATTCAACCTACGGGGTTAAGACCTGGAGTAAAGATATTCCATCTGTAGGATTAGGACCTTGATTAGAGATATTCAACCTATGGGGTTAGGACCTGGAGTAGAGATATTCAACCTACGGGGTTAGGACCTGGAGTAGAGATATTCAACCTACAGGGTTAGGACCTGGAGTAGAGATATTCAACCTACAGGGTTAGGACCTGGAGTAGAGATATTCCACATGATAGGGTAGGACCTTGATTACAGATATTCCGTCTACAGGATTAGGACCTTGATTACAGATATTCCCGTCTACAGGATTAGGACCTTGATTACAGATATTCCATAAGACCTGGATTAGAGATACATATTGCCTGTTTGTTAGTTTTGTGCTACAATATATTTGTCTATTTTCAAGCTTTACCAAGAAGAGGAGGAAATACCACTAATGGGAGCAGCCATGTTTGTTGTGACCTCACTGTTCATCACATGTGCTATCTTATGCTTCTTCAAAGCCAGTCATCTTGGATATTCATTTGAGCAGCACATGATTAAATTGTGAGTACAATACACTAATATCAGAACATCAAAACTGTTAAATGTGTGTAAAATTACAATATATTGACAAGTGTGTGGTATATTTTCATGGTGTATGGTATAGTTTGATGTGTGTGGTATATTTATAGATGTGTGGTATAGTTTCAGGTGTGTGGTATATTTACAGGTGTGTGGTGTTTTAACAGGTGTGTGGTATATTTACAGGTGTGTGGTTTATTTACAGGTGTGTGGTGTATTTACAGGTGTGTGGTATATTTTCAGGTGTGGTATATTTTTAGTTGGGTTTTATTCACAGGTGTAGCGTATACTTATATGTGTATGGTATATTTACAGGTGTGTGGTATATTTTCAGGCATGGTAAATATTCTGGTGTGGTTTATTTACAGGTGTGTGGTATATTTTTAGTTGGGTTTTATTCACAGGTGTAACGTATACTTATATGTGTATGGTATATTTACAGGTGTGTGGTTCTTGTGATGCTGTCTCAAGTGTCTCTGATATCAGATCTCGTCACAAAAGATAGAAAAACAGCAATCCTCAAGGTTCCTGCATGGAAACTTTTTCTAGCAGCCAACCTCACAGTCAGTGTGTGTCTCAAGGTCCTGTCTCTACAGAAGGTAAGACAACATCACAGTCAGTGTCTCAAGGTCATGTCTCTACAGAAGGTAAGACAACCTCACATGTCAGTGTCTCAAGGTCGTGTCTCTACAGAAGGTAAGACAACCTCACATGTCAGTGTGTGTCTCAAGGTCCTGTCTCTACAGAAGGTAAGACAACCTCACAGTCAGTGTCTCAAGGTCATGTCTCTACAGAAGGTAAGACAACCTCACAGTCAGTGTCTCAAGGTCGTGTCTCTTCAGAAGGTAAGACAACCTCACAGTCAGTGTCTCAAGGTCATGTCTCTATGAAGGTAAGACAACCTCACAGTCAGTGTCTCAAGGTCCTGTCTCTACAGAAGGTAAGACAACCTCACAGTCAGTGTCTCAAGGTCGTGTCTCTACAGAAGGTAAGACAACCTCACAGTCAGTGTCTCAAGGTTATGTCTCTACGAAGGTAAGATAACCTCACATGTCAGTGTCTCAAGATCCTGTCTCTACAGAAGGTAAGACAACCTCACAGACAGTATGTGTCTCAAGGTTATGTCTCTACAGAAGGTAAGACAACCTCACAGTCAGTGTCTCAAGGTTATGTCTCTACGAATGTAAGACAACCTCACATGTCAATGTCTCAAGGTCATGTCTCTACGAAGGTAAGACAACCTCATAGTCAGTGTCTCAAGGTCATGTCTCTACAGAAGGTAAGACAACCTCATAGTCAGTGTGTGTCTCAAGGTCATGTCTCTACAGAAGGTAAGACAACCTCACAGTCAGTGTCTCAAGGTTATGTCTCTACGAAGGTAAGACAACCTCACATGTCAATGTCTCAAGGTCATGTCTCTACGAAGGTAAGACAACCTCATAGTCAGTGTGTGTCTCAAGGTCATGTCTCTACAGAAGGTAAGACAACCTCACAGTCAGTGTGTGTCTCAAGGTCGTGTCTCTACAGAAGGTAAGACAACCTCACATGTCAGTGTCTCAAGATCCTGTCTCTACAGAGGGTAAGACAACCTCACAGACAGTATGTGTCTCAAGGTCATGTCTCTACAGAAGGTAAGACAACCTCACATGTCAATGTCTCAAGGTCATGTCTCTATGAAGGTAAGGCAACCTCACATGTCAGTGTCTCAAGATCCTGTCTCTACAGAAGGTAAGACAACCTCACAGATAGTATGTGTCTCAAGGTCATGTCTCTACGAAGGTAAGACAACCTCACAGACAGTATGTGTCTCAAGGTCATGTCTCTACAGAAGGTAAGGCAACCTCACATGTCAGTGTCTCAAGGTCATTTCTCTACAGAAGGTAAGGCAACCTCACATGTCAGTGTCTCAAGGTCATGTCTCTACAGAAGGTAAGGCAACCTCACATGTCAGTGTCTCAAGGTCGTGTCTCTACAGAAGGTAAGGCAACCTCACATGTCAGTGTCTCAAGGTTGTGTCTCTACAGAAGGTAAGACAACCATAAAATTTGTGTGTCTTATGATCATGTCTCAACAGAAGGTAAGACAACCTGTCCTTACAGAAGACAATATAAATTCATTGAAAATTACTATTGTTTACAGATAGAATTGTCTGGTTATTTGTGAATCAGTTATATTTTCCACTTGCAAGAATCTCTGCTATGTATACTGTACACTAAAGATTTTACATGTTTTTCAGTATAAGGAGATTATACCACTAACAAGTGGTACCGACGAGAAGAAACACACCTCACTGTTACCCATGGCTGGCAATGCGGCCACTATCATGTCTTTTCTGCTCATTTGTCTGATGACCCCAGCATCTGGATTCTTACACGATGTCTGGGTAGGTTTTTTGACCACCACATTAACTCAATATTTTATTGATGTAATAGTTTTATGATTTCTT
Source organism: Pecten maximus (assembly GCF_902652985.1). NCBI lineage: Eukaryota > Metazoa > Mollusca > Bivalvia > Pectinida > Pectinidae > Pecten > Pecten maximus. The sequence goes on from NC_047019.1 coordinate 36,116,997, forward strand.
TGATTTCTGAAATAGATGTTTCTGTTGGGTGAATTTTTAAATAAATGTAACAAAATGAATCGGTTTAAATTTCAAACATTTTGAAATTATCAACAATTTTCACAGAAAACAAAATGTATGATATCAGGACATAATTGCAAAAATGTCTTAAATAAAATCTTATCAAAAATACAGTAAAGCATTTTTTTACATGTTTGTACAATGGAAATTTCCTTTAAATAAAAGGATAGACAATATAGGCTTAGCCTGTTGTCTAATCCATTTATTTATATATCTTTATGTAATTGTACATACATGTATTACTTGATAATAACATATTTTGAAATGAAATAAAAGGATGCATGAAGATAAAAGTAAGCATGTGTACATATCTATACTTTGTTTTACAGTGTGCTGGAGCCAGTCTTGTTCTGATATGTCTACAGAAGGACACACAGGTTCTGGTCAACCTGAAGGAGGAGAACCAGACTGTCCCAACTAAACTCACCGCCATTTTGGTGTTGTTGATAGCGACCATCTGTAGGACAAGGATCTGGGATGCTCATGGTATCACCATCCTACGTTGTTTGGTGGAGATCATTCTGGTTCTGGCCTACCTACCAGTTTTCTACATACTGAGTGGTGTGTTGTGGAAGAAGAAAGTACTTCTATCTGAGCAGGTGGTGGTGTTCTTGGTGCCCCTCAATCTGCCTCTGATTCTGTATGGGACCAGTTATACCAGCTGGGCCATGGCAACCACAGCGATTATAACTTCCCTTTGGATGATGACTAATATCCTACCACTAAAACCATACCTACCACCACACAGACGACCAAGGCACCACTAAACCATACCTACCACCACACAGACGACCAAGGCACCACTAAACCATACCTACCACCACACAGACGACCAAGGCACCACTAAAACCATACCTACCACCACACAGACGACCAAGGCACCACTAAAACATACCTACCACCACACAGACGACCAAGGCACCACTAAAACCATACCTACCACCACACAGACGACCAAGGCACCACTAAAACATACCTACCACCACACAGACGACCAAGGCACCACTAAAACCATACCTACCACCACACAGACGACCAAGGCACCACTAAAACATACCTACCACCACACAGATGACCAAGACACCACTGAAACATACCTACCACTACACAGACGACCAAGGCACCACTAAAACATACCTACCACCACACAGACGACCAAGGCACCATTAAAACATACCTACCACCACACAGACGACCAAGGCACCACTAAAACATACCTACCACCACACAGACGACCAAGGCACCATTAAAACATACCTACCACCACACAGACGACCAAGGCACCACTAAAACATACCTACCACCACACAGACGACCAAGGCACCACTAAAACATACCTACCACCACACAGACGACCAAGGCACCACTAAAACATACCTACTACCACACAGACGACCAAGGCACCACTAAAACATACCTACCACCACACAGACGACCAAGGCACCACTAAAACATACCTACCACCACACAGACGACCAAGTCACCACTGAAACATACCTGCCATCACACAAAAGCCCAAACTTCTGCTTAAATGCCATACAATTGAAGGTCAAGCCCCAGCTAGTACAAGAATGTACATAAACAATCAAATAGTGGTAATACAAAGGCAATTAGAGGCTGTTAATAGGGTGTTATCATCAAATGTTGTGGTAGTGCTCAAATAGATACCAAATGTACTAATATTCATGGCACTAAAATGAAAGTCATTTTAAGATTAGGATGTTAAAGAAAATCGGAAGGTTTTAAAATCCTAAACCTGTAACTAGTGTAAGAGAGATTTTTTAAATTCTCCATTATTGTTGTACTAAATCTGTGTGCTTACTCTGCCCTTTCACATGTTGTAATAATGTGTTTGTTGTTGTTGGTTTTTTCAAAATTATGGACCAAACCATAAATCATGAATTAAAGTAATTGATCCTTTTTAACTCACTGGAATGAAGACAGCTTGGTTAAAGTTTTTATATAACAGTGTTATGTAAAAAAATACTACTGAGGATACAGCTCATGTATTTGAAGTGTGTTCCTGGTGACAAGACCTTTTCATTGGTCCTAAATTTGCTACTTGACCTTTGATCTACTTTAAAAAAAAACAGTAAACTTGGCCATAGTATATATTTGACATGTGTTCCTTGTAACCTTTCAATTGGTACTACATTTGTGGACCTGCTGACCTTGACCCTGACCTTTGACCTACTTTGAAAAAACCTAAGTCTGAATTTCTACCAACCAAGCAAGCTATGTTGTTTTCAATGTTAGTCACTTCAATCATTAGACAATAGAATTTGATTTTGTTTCATTTACATAACTTATATTATGAGGAAAACAGTAGAATCTTCATTACACATGTTGTGTTGTGTGGTTGTACGAGCACTTTAAGTATCATTGTTTGTAATCAGGGTAAAAGCTGTGGTTTGTTCTTTGGTATGATAGTTCTCTAGTGTTAATTGTTGTGTAAACAGAGTATGGTAGTTCTCTAGTGTTAATTGTTGTGAAAATAGAGTATGGTAGTTCTCTAGTGTTAATTGTTGTGTAAACAGAGTATGGTAGTTCTCTAGTGTTAATTGTTGTGTAAACAGAGTATGGTAGTTCTCTAGTGTTAATTGTTGTGAAAATAGAGTATGGTAGTTCTCTAGTGTTAATTGTTGTGAAAATAGAGTATGGTAGTTCTCTAGTGTTAATTGTTGTGTAAACAGATGATCTTGATTGGCTTATAATGGGGCTGGGCCTGTTCATAACTGTATTACTTTTTATAAATTACATCCGTAGGAGTTTGGCCACCTCTTAAACAATAATAAGAATAGTAGAATTTTGAAGAAGTTCTGGAATAAATTGCCGCGATACCCGAGCTCAATTTTTCACATTTTCCATTGATATTGTATATAAATGTTACACCATTGTTATCCAAGTTTTATGATCTGATGATGGGTGGATCAGTATTATATGGTGTTGAGCGTTCGCCATCATTAAGGTGCCTTTGTCCTGTAGCCTATCAAGGCTTGTGTTATATAGGTGTTGTGTGCTCTGTAACTTTTTTTTAATGTAGATTAGGTCAAAGTCCATGGCTCTCAGCAATAACTTGGTGCAGGTTTTAAATGAAGTTGTGTCAACAGCTTTGATAATAACAGCTTATTCATGCATAATTTTGAAAATGCTATTTTATATATAGCATTGATGGTGCCACAATAAGCATTTATTGTGCATGATAGCAATGGTCATTCCAATGAAGTTTTACTTGCTACATGTTTTTTGAATTGTGCTATCAAGGTTTTTTTTACCAATTTCTATAACCTACACATGACATCTAGTAAAGTCACATTATACTAAATCAGGAGTAAAACTTTTTAACAAGGTGCCAGGTACTAGCCTCGCTTACAATTAAATCTTCTTTTCCCTTGTTATCGGTAGGCTATGGAAGTATATTTAGAAGTATGATGGGAAAACAAATATTAATGAACATGTTTAAAGGTTTTAGGGAGGTTTTATTACATCTTTAATGTTTTTTGGGAGTTTTTTCTCCTAAGCCAGATCATTTGAGTTGTATGTTATACCTGTAGTGTACAACATAAATTCTTAATCTTGCTTTACTTTAAGCAGTATGGCAGATAAGAAATGGAACAAAATTAATGTGACAGTATTTAAAAGAAATGAATATTGGTCGAACCCTGTTTCAAAACACTGGGGGATGTGCATATTACTAAATGTATGTAGTGTAGTTTTATGAGGACATTAATAGGATAAGGGGACTCTTTCTTGCTAATGATTTTTCCCTGGCAGTCATGTTTATGATTTCGTGTCATGGAAGTGCATTTGACATTTTTCTATGATAATAAAATACACTAAACTATTAGAATTTGTTTTTGTCTTGTTTTTACTCTAAGGTCTGAAACAACTCATTCATTCAGCTTCCTATATATGAGAATAAAGAATAAGGTCCTAACATTTGAGAAACCAAATGAGATCCCAGAGGGATCTTGGCTACCACCAATGATGGGCAATTATTGGATCTGTTTAAGATTGATTTTTTTCTCCACTTTTCTCCTCTTTCTATTGATCATTTGAAAACATGAGGAGCCTACATATGAAATATGCAGAGAAATAAGGATAACGGCTTCAAACTAATACAAGAGGAACCTATCTCTGAAATTCAAGAAATATCCATGAAATCATTCTGAGAATTAGCGATAACTCTTGAAAATTCAAAATGGCCATCTGTCGGCCATCTTATTTTCCAATAAGTCTTAAAATACAATATGCATAATTCCTCCTCAACTCGTTGGGTATTATTTCCAAATTACAAAGATTTCCTTGAGGACTTAAATGATGCACAACTTGGGGCCAAGGGGAACCTACATGTGAAAGATAAACGAAGAACTTGCGAGAAATGGTGATAAGTGTCCTCAGATCAGTCACAGAATGGTAAATACACAACTTACAACGAGGGACCAAGGAAAATCTGTATATGTAATTTGAGAATGGTCCATTAAGAACTTCCTGAGAAATAACATCAACAAGGATTGTTTATGGGCAGACAGTGACACTGGACCAAGGAAACATAACAATTTGAATAGCCTATCATTTGATGAAAAGGCAGGGATTCCCCAGGAAAGATTTTCCTCTTCCACTGTAAACATCAGGTTTACTATCGTTTGAGCAATGTGCTCTGATATGCCAACAAGTTTATCAAATGGCATGATTTCTTCAGTAGGGAAAATTAAAATTTGATATATAAGTTTCACAATGTTTGAACTTCAAGTGAGCCAGTGAGTAGAAGGGTACCTGTTGAAACTTGTAGAAGGGTAGCTGTTGAACCTTGTAGAAGGGTAGCTGTTGAACCTTGTAGAAGGGTAGCTGTTGAACCTTGTAGAAGGGTAGCTGTTGAACCTTGTAGAAAGGTAGCTGTTGAACCTTGTAGAAGGGTAACTGTTGTATCTTGTAGAAGGGTAACTGTTGTATCTTGTAGAAGGGTAGCTGTTGTATCTTGTAGAAGGGTACCTGTTGTATCTTGTAGAAGGGTAGCTGTTGTATCTTGTAGAAGGGTACCTGTTGTATCTTGTAGAAGGGTAGCTGTTGTATCTTGTAGAAGGGTAACTGTTGTATCTTGTAGAAGGGTAGCTGTTGTATCTTGTAGAAGGGTACCTGTTGTATCTTGTAGAAGGGTACCTGTTGCATCTTGTAGAAGGGTAGCTGTTGAACCTTGTAGAAGGGTACCTGTTGTATCTTGTAGAAGGGTAGCTGTTGAACCTTGTAGAAGGGTAGCTGTTGTATCTTGTAGAAGGGTACCTGTTGTATCTTGTAGAAGGGTAGCTGTTGAACCTTGTAAAAGGGTAGCTGTTGTATCTTGTAGAAGGGTAGCTGTTGAACCTTGTAGAAGGGTAGCTGTTGAACCTTGTAGAAGGGTAGCTGTTGAACCTTGTAGAAGGGTAGCTGTTGAACCTTGTAAAAGGGTAGCTGTTGTATCTTGTAGAAGGGTAGCTGTTGAACCCTGTAGAAGGGTAGCTGTTGAACCCTGTAGAAGGGTAGCTGTTGAACCTTGTAAAAGGGTAGCTGTTGAAACTTGTCAAAGGGTAGCTGTTGAACCTTGTAAAAGGGTAGCTGTTGTATCTGGTAGAAGGGTAGATCTTGAACCTTATAGAAGGGTAGCTGTTGAACCTTATAGAAGGGTAGCTGTTGAACCTTGTAGAAGACAGGTTTTACACGGTTTTTTATATTTCGTTTTTTTGTCTTGTGTCTGTGATCAAAAACAAGATAATCCACTTAAATCTTTTGTAAGCTTGGTGGAAAAACACAAAATGCAAATCTTCTTTTATTATTTTATTGAAAAATCATTGCTGTCAATGTATATTGAATGTTGTTGCAGCACTTGGATTACATGAAATGAAACTAATAGATAAAATAATTACATACTATCACACTTTGAGCGCCTGTATACCATAGGTACACAAATCTCAATAGATACACAAAATTGGCATGTCAGATATTTTGCACTCTGATAAACAGAAGAAAATAAACTTTTCTAAAAACAATCTGAGAACAAAAGCATTTGCAAAGCACCTGTTTCAAAATCATGTCGAAAAATAACTTCAACAATACTACTATTTAACCTGTTGAGTGGACTCAATCAGCCATAACATAGATATAACCTTCTCCATAACATGTCTGAAAGAACAGCTTGATAATCTCCCTTTGCTGTAATGGGTTTTTTTTTCATTTTAGACAAAATGGTTTGTTAATTTTAAATGTAGCGTTTCAGGAATAAATCTTTTATGTACCTACAAATGTTACTAAAAGTCTCTGTCAAGGCTCATCTGAAAGTACCTTAACATAAAATTACAAGGTCCATCCTTATTTCATAAACGAACAACTTTGGTTAAACTGTTTGCACAATAATAAATAAAATAGTCTGGGATATAACCTTCTCTGACATGTCTGAAAGAACAGCTCAATTATTTCCCTTAGTTGTAACATGACTAAGCACAGCTGGATTACCTCACTGCAATAGTGAGGGATAGATTTCTGTTAATATATACAAGTTAGATTCTAAAAATTCTCAAACCAAACTATGTTTGGTATAGACTATAAATTATACAGCAGATTAATGTTACTACTTACTATTTCAAAAATATTTCATAACGGACATCATCCTTTTCAGGTTGTTTTTTTAAATCACAACACTGACAAGCTGACATCAATTCCAAATGGATTTACAACACTTTAGATTATCACAAGGCAATATACATGTACAATATCACCTTCACTGACAGCGTTATCTGTTTCCTAATCTGCACGATCTATCTATAACTAATACCTCTGGCGTGTATTATAATCCAGACCAGAAAACTCAAATGACCAGCTGTTATTTTTTTAAATCATGTTTACCTTGAAGAATGCCATGATAAAACTTGTCTGCATATGTACTACTTGAAAGATACTTGGATGAATTCATACAAAATGTGTTGATGCTATCCTTGAAGAATATCCAGGTAAACTAAAGGATGTCCAAGCCTTATGTTTTGAAAAGCCTACTATCATGACACGATACATTAATTCAATCAAAAACTTATCTGTTACTTCTCATGCTGTCTGTTAACTCAAGTAAATCACATGACACATGCACAATGCTGAACCCTATAGAAGCAATTATTACACTATATCACTTGCTATGAATTTACCTTGGCTCTTTATTAACATGTAAAATTACGAAAACAATGTAATAGAAAATACACTGTTGATTCGATGATCTGACGATATGTGCCGTTTTGTTTGTATCTGCCTGTATGAAGAGAATTAGATCTGGCCTCCATTTCACCAATGTTCCTTTAGCTTCAGTTAAGGAAAATAATCTTATCGAAGATCAACGATTCGTGAAATTGAAGCCTTCATACAAATCCTGTACAATCCTGAAGAAAAAATATCTGATAATACGCAATGTCTTTACCAAGAGATCACACACAAGTATCCCACTAATTAACAGACAACAGAGGACATCACACACTTGGTTTGGAGAGACTGCAGTCTGAGCAACATTCACCAGCTCAACATCAACAGCTTTAGCAGCATCAGCTTTATAATACATTCAACTTTTTATCAGTGGAATACAAAAAATTAACAATATACATGGCAACTCGTCAAATATCTGGAATCTGGACATACACGAATGCTTGTCAAGATACATGTTCAACAGATATTCCAAATGTTTATACAAAGGAAAATAGTTCAAAAGGTTATCAGAGATGATGGCAGATGTTGGGTGAAAATTTTCAACCTAAATATTTTGCATGCATGCGTTAACATTTTGGATATACATTTTAAAACAATTTTTCAGAATACACTTCACTCAAACTTCCATATGGATATCTAATTTGAGGAACAATCTCCTACTGGTGTGTAACAACAATATCTATAACAGACACATACAAAGACTTTATTAAAATGCATTTAAACAGATCGAATAAGGAACATAGTTGGACGCAATGTTTCTAGTTAATACATTTCATAAAACATCTGCAGTAATACAGTCTCTTAAATTTATAATCATTTTTCATTTCAAATCTTCCAGAAATTCTCAAAAAATACATACATTTTACAATATTTCATTTTGGTTAGATATATTTAAAAGATAAACCTCAACATAAATAATAAATCAGTATTAACTGATTTAAAATTTTATTGATATTTATCCCTTCACTCAAAAAGTCTAGAAAAGATTTAATTGAAATGATATTCCAGAACCAACTCGGATGGTTGAGATCTGGTTTACTACAGAGCAGCATCTCCTAATGTTTTATAAGTTAAACTTGGGTAGAGATGTTCTATACAAGATTTATATGACATCTCTCTAAAAACAATGTTAAGTCTGTTATATATGGTGATTTGGACATGGACGACTTTTAAGTGCTGTGTCATTAGAAAAGAGTTTGAAGATGGACAACACAAAACACAGTCATGTACAATGTAACCTAACACAGTCCACGAATAAAAAGTAATGTTTGTTTGGAAAGTGTCACATTTACATAGAAATTTAATTTGGCAGGTGTTTACTTTATAGTACATCCTTTAAAATAGTTCACATAGTCCTCAAAAACACAAGTACTGCTTTAAATCCATATTTTTTCGATCTGACATGAAAAATATATCCAGTTGATACGTGGTGTAGAGAAATTCTGCATTCATTTCCCACCATTGTTTCTGTGAATCTTTTGTTTCATATTTTTCTTTGATCTTTTTCATGTTTTTGTGAATCTTTTGTTTCATATTTTTCTTTGATCTTTTTCAACTGAGTCTTGTATGACAGGGTCTGAATGATTTAAATTCTAAACTTTCTTCAAGAAAACAAACCTCAGGACATAACTCACCTGCTTCTTAACCAAATATCTACATTGCAATGGTGAACACTATATTTCTGTCAGAGAAAAGTTCATTCAGAATTTTCTTTGATCTTAATTTCTAGTGTTGTTTTTCAACACTAGAAATTAAGATCAAAGAAAATTCTGAATGAACTTTCATAAAAAAATACAAAGATTTTAATCCACCTCAAAACTCTTGGAAGGTATTATACCTAACCTGTATCTGACATCAAATATGAACAAATTACATAGTAGTAATGTTTTCCAAACAATTAAAATTTCCGACACATATATTCAATATGAAAAATAAATAGTACATGTTCCCTGACAGAGTAACCGGTTTACAATCTACTACATTCTTCTCTTTCTGACAGCAATGGCTCGCATACAAATCGGTAAAACTGAAATACGACACATTCAATTTAAGCAATCCTCTGACAAATGAATTACACAATCTTTTGAAAGACTTTTAGATTTGTTTCTTATCACACTTCTGTATATATGTATATATGCATTACAGTTGAAATATTTTTTCACATGCCACTCAAACAATACATTTAATATGAATTCTATATCTCACATACCAGTGCTAATATTTCACCACAAAGCTGAAATACAACCTTTCCATCTACACTTGTACACAAGCATAACATACATACAAGCCACAGTGAGCAATGACATTTACACTTTGTGAGTAGAAGACATACATAAACATGTCTACATTACACACTAATTCACCACCGAGACTATTCACAAGTATCCAGAATTTCAACAACATCGGGCAAGGCATCGATATTAAGAATAGTTATCCTTTTTGTTGGAGGTTGGAACATAAAATTATGGAAAAAAATGAACAAGTACCCGAAATAAATCATTGTCTAATCACAGTTGAACTATTCCACTTCAGTCGCGAGTCTAGGATTGGGGTGTTGTTTGAAGTAACAACATTCAGGCTAGATCATGTGTGCGGAGGGTTTTTTGCTTGAGTTGTACAATAATAACAATCATTTCAGTCAAAATCCTGGAACTGAAGTCTTGTTTGTTGAATGATACACTTCAATCTAAGTCTATGTTACTGTGTTATGTAAGAGTATCATTCAGACTAGATCCTGGGATGACATTGTTGTTAAGAAAAACTTTAATCTCGCTTCTGGGGATCACTAGGTCATTGTATAACAATACACTTCTGTGTTTATCCTGGAATTAGAGCCTTGTTTGTACGTATAATCACGATAGACTTCAATCTAGATCCTGGGACTTGACTGGAGTGTCATCAGTGTAGATTTTCAGGGCCTTTTCTTTTCGTGGTGAATACGTGCTCTTTCCACAGCTCCTTGACAATCTAAAATATGGAAAAAATAGTGATGTGTAACAGGCTGAAAAAGCTGTGGAAAGGATTAGACAAAGTATTGTAACAACAATAAGGCAATCAAAAATCGATAACAAACAAGATTAATCTATAAAACTCTTGGTTAAGAATGATACCAGGTAAAATCTATTCTTTCTCACCTGGCATTTTCTTTGTTTTGTAATTCCTTCCTTCTATCATCTGACAGTTTCATCAGTTTCTCAGTCTTGTCTCTGCAACACAAATACAATGAAATATTAACAATACTACAGGTATTTACTGACAATGAGACGGTTTGAATCAGTTGTTGTTCGATTAATTTACTGACAATGCTTGTAATACAGGATTTTGCCATGCCATCATCACAGATGTACAACGGCTCTTACCTTACCTGTAGTACAGGACGTTGCCGTCATCACAGATCTACAACGGCTCTTACTTTACCTGTAGTACAGGACATTGCTGTCATCACAGATGTACAATGGCTGTAACCTTACCTGTAGTACAGGACGTTGCCGTCATCACAGATCTACAATGGCTGTAACCTTATCTGTAGTACAGGACGTTGCCGTCATCACAGATATACAATGGCTGTAACCTTATCTGTAGTACAGGAACGTTGCCGTCATCACAGATGTACAATGGCTGTAACCTTACCTGTAGTACAGGACGTTGCCGTCATCACAGATGTACAATGGCTGTAACCTTACCTGTAGTACAGGACGTTGCCGTCATCACAGATGTACAATGGCTGTAACCTTACCTGTAGTACAGGACGTTGCCGTCATCACAGATGTACAATGGCTGTAACCTTACCTGTAGTACAGGACGTTGCCGTCATCACAGATGTACAATGGCTGTAACCTTATCTGTAGTACAGGACGTTGCCGTCATCACAGATGTACAATGGCTGTAACCTTACCTGTAGTACAGGACGTTGCCGTCATCACAGATGTACAATGGCTGTAACCTTATCTGTAGTACAGGACGTTGTCGTCATCACAGATCTACAATGGCTGTAACCTTATCTGTAGTACAGGACGCTGTCGTCATCACAGATCTACAATGGCTGTAACCTTACCTGTAGTACAGGATGTTGCCGTCATCACAGATCTACAATGGCTGTAACCTTACCTGTAGTACAGGACGTTGCCGTCATCACAGATGTACAATGGCCAGGAGTTCAGTGTGGTGACATATGGGTTCCAGTCCAGGTCGGTGTGCACCTCTAGAAGGGAGATATCACAAGGGAATGTGCCACGTCCTTTAGCATACTCCACATTCTCCAGGGCTATCCCACTCACCTCAGAAAGCTGTACAGGAATAAAGTCGACATTATTTTTTGAAACTTGTGTTAAATCTAATTAGAATTTAAAGTAATAGCTTACCCAATCACCACATTTTTTATGAGTTAAACTGGACTGTTTTTAAAATCATTTCAATGACAAGTGTGTATACTTATGAACTTATAGCTTTTCAAAAACTTACCCCAAAAACATTTAAGTTTTGGGGTGGGACGCGAATGTTGGCGTTGATGACATGAGCTCACGGTTAATACTTGTAACTGGTGAGCTAACAATAAACCAAGTGATGCGAAGTACAGTATACCATGTGTACAACAGAATCACTTTTGACCTATTGATATATCTAAAGTACCACTGGGGTGCCAAATCAAGTATCTGATGTCTGGACTGAAATTCATGGTCAGAATCTGGCTAGTCTAGCACTCATACTTTTCAAGATATTGTAAAAAAAAACATCAGTCAGAGATGTGACAAACAGAATTGATTACTAAGTGTAATACCTTCTCCTTAAGTTCTTCTAAAGTTTGCTGACACAGTATAATTTCCTCAAAGGGACCAAACTCATAGGCGGATGGTTTCCATCTTCGAACAAAGATTGAGAGCTGGGACGTAGATACCATTAACTCGGGACCTGAAAACAATTTAGATTGTAACGATTAATGATCATTAATATTCCACATTCATGATGTCTTATTTATTAGCAAATGTAATTGGAATATTGTCACTGGTTTTACTGCGATCAACTAAGAGTATCATATTTGAAACAAAGAAAGTTTTTCTATTGGGGAAAATATACCTTGACTATTTTAAATTTCTTTCATTAGGGTGTTGCTTACCATCAAGTATTTGTAAGAAGACCTCCCAGTTGGCAAAGATAGGTAAATCATCTTCATATACCTGGGCATCAGTATACACTGTCCCTGGGTTTTTCCACGTCTTCTTACGCAAACGGCATCTCGAAAAATTATGTTATCAATCAGTCTATGAAATCAAGCTTTATTGCATTATGAAAATGCTGTGTATTTGCATTAATTTCAAATGAATTTGGGCCAGGATAACCAAGAGGGTGGGAAGGGGGAGTTTAAGCGTACAGCAGGGGGAGGAAATTCCGGCCAGGATAACCAGTTGGGGAGGGGGAGGGGAGTGTTAAGAGTTCGGCAGGGGAGGGAGATTTGGGACAGGATAACCAAGAGGGTGGGAAGGGGGAGTATGCCAGGATAACCAAGAGGGTGGGAAGGGGGAGTATGCCAGGATAACCAAGAGGGTAGGAAGGGGGAGTATAAGCGTACAGCAGGGGGAGGAAATTCGGGCCAGGATAACCAGTTGGGGAGGGGGAGGGGAGTGTTAAGAGTTCTGCTGGGGAGGGAGATTTGGGACAGGATAACCAGGTGGGGAGGGGGAGGGTTAAGAGTCCGACAGGGGAGGGAGATTTGGTACAGGATAACCAGGTGGGGAGGGGGGAGGGTTAAGAGTCCGGCAGGGGAGGGAGATTTGGGACAGGATAACCAGGTGGGGAGGGGGGAGGGTTAAGAGTCCGGCAGGGGAGGGAGATTCGGGACAGGATAACCAGGTGGGGAGGGGGGAGGGTTAAGTGTCAGGCAGGGGAGGGAGATTTGGGACAGGATAACCAGGTGGGGAGGGGGGAGGGTTAAGAGTCCGGCAGGGGAGGGAGATTTGGGACAGGATAACCAGTTTGGGAGGGGGAGGGGAGTGTTAAGAGTTCGGCAGGGGAGGGAGATTTGGGACAGGGTAACCAAGTGGGGAGGGTGGAGGGTTAAGAATCCGGCAGGGGAGGGAGGTTTGGGACAGGATAACCAGGTGGGGAGGGGGGAGGGTTAAGAGTCCGGCAGGGGAGGGAGATTTGGGACAGGATAACCAGGTGGGGAGGGAGAGGGTTAAGAGTCCGGCAGGGGAGGGAGATTTGGGACAGGATAACCAGTTTGGGAGGGGGAGGGGAGTGTTAAGAGTTCGGCAGGTGAGGGAGATTTGGGACAGGATAACCAGTTTGGGAGGGGGAGGGTGGAGGGTCAAGAATCCGGCAGGGGAGGGAGATTTGGGACAGGATAACCAGGTGGGGAGGGGGGAGGGTTAAGAGTCCGGCAGGGGAGGGAGATTTGGGACAGGATAACCAGGTGGGGAGGGGGGAGGCTTTAAGAGTCCGGCAGGGGAGGGAGATTCGGGACAGGATAACCAGGCGTGGAGGGGGGAGGGTTAAGAGTCCGGCAGGGGAGGGAGATTTGGGACAGGATAACCAGGTGGGGAGGGGGGAGGGTTAAGAGTCCGGCAGGGGAGGGAGATTTGGGACAGGATAATCAGGTGGGGAGAGGAACAGGGGAGGGAGATTTGGGCCAAGACAACCAAGAAGGAGGGATGAGGGAGTGTGATGGTTGGGCAGGGGAGACAAATTTGTGCTAAGAGAATAAAACTTCAATCTCAAATTATATGCAATACCTTTTTGTAGGTGTTATATCATGACAGCATGATATACTACAATTTTTTTCATATCCTGTGTTTCATAACTTGTCTATGGCATCACGAATTTCCAATTTCAAATGAATAATTTACCCTAATGACTCCATGATAACAAAATCTCCATTGTCATACTGTCGTACATCACTATCAATCAAGATAATAAAATTTACCTGTCCAGTGAGACCTCAATATTGCACTGTTCTTTTATTTCAGGAATAATCAACTTCTTGGATTCCAGTACTGACATTCCTTTGGCAAATATTGTGTCTATCAAAAATTTACTAGGCTGCAATGGAAAAATCAATGAAAATCAAAAACTCATTAAGAACCTCAAAGCAAGACATATCAGTATTCTTGAACTATTTAAAATCTAGGTGATCAATACAAAGTCTAACCGATGATAGACTAATGGTATATATGACCTGGTCATTTCATTATGATAGTACATATCTTTTGAAAATATTTTAAAATTCAATGTTTCTATACCCAAGCTATTCCAGTAATATTCATATCTAATGGGAGGACTACTGAAATAAAAAAATATCTAGTCATGGCTGGTGCTGGAAAAATGCTGCTTATTATATAGTACTGTTTGAATTAAATCACATCAATGGGAGGTACATATTTGACAAACCTAAAGTCCACCCATTGGAAAGATATTTAACTGAAATAGCCCTTATTTGCACTTATTTTCTACACGATTCTGATAAGAAAATATGCAATGAGAAAGTTTTTGATACAACTTATATCAAACCTACCTCGGCTTCATTAATCTGTAGCTGATAAACCTTCACTCTGTATTCTCCTGGCTTCAGAGCCCGTCCAAGTTTAATATTTAGCTGGAATGAGATAACCTCAACTCATTACTCTATCAACTATGTAAATGTGATAATTACTAGTTAGGCTAAATAAATATGCCTGTTTAGGGCTAAATGACCCTATCCAAGATATCATTTCTGATTTTCTAATTTAGTCACTAGTAATCACTCAAATGTATAATATCTGATTAATACCTTTAATCTCACAATCTTACTTCAGAACGGGCATTTTTTAAGGATATCACATAAGTACATCATTAACTAAGACTGGGATCATGGATAAAAGCAGGAAAGTTAGACTCTATACAACAAATACAGTAGAATTTTTACACCATTAATTGTCAATCAGAGAAATGAGTAAGATGTTGTAAATTGTTCATCAGTTTGACAAGCACCTTACCTTTCCATCCTCAAAGAAACTCATTGTTTCTGAAAGCCGAATACTTTCAAACTCTTGATTATTCGAATATACTCTGTATACCTGAAAAGTTAAAAAAAAAAAAAAAAAAAAAATTAGAGGCCATTAAATTTGTATCACAAGAACACGTTTGTATATTCCAACAACAAAGAATACACAACAAGAGAACAATATCTACATGTTGAATGTACACAAATTATATATTTTTGCTGTATACGACAGTGATAGAAACAGCTGTATTTTGGAATCTTAGCACATGTGTCAATTTAACTGACCTACTTCCAAGTGAAACAACAGTTAAAAGACAAATATATTTGGATCATTGTTGATACTGTCTCACTTCAAAATGATTCTGTTTGATAACTGTTGCTGGATAAATAGAATACATGGTCAGTATCTTAAAATATAAGCTGTATTTTTTGCTCCGGACAGAAAGACAAAAGAGTCTCTATATAGTAACTTGCATTAAAATAAGATTTACATCACATTAGGAGAGGCTAGCTGGCAAGCTGTTTATCTCACCTTTCACTACGAAATCAATGTTCAATTTTCTAAAAGTTTGAGGAAAACAAGATCTCCAGACAATATTCAAGTAATAGAAATAAACAAAGAGCAATAACTTCTGCTGTTAGTGATCTGTGCCATGCTTTATGAATTTCTGTGCTGATACTGTCGTTGAGTGTTGGTAGCTACCTTGAAATTATCTACAGTTGTTTGGACGTATGGTTCTAGTTCTTTTTTAAAGGCTCCTAATGTTATTCTCTTATCCACTCGCACAGTCAGATCTGTAAAAGAAACAAATTTACAATGTAAAATGACAAAGGCCTTAAACGTCATATATTGGTTAATTCAGCTAGACTCCAGGATATAGATCGACCAGAGTTACTGACCTGTACCACAAGGATTGTTACAATCACAGCCTGGAACCACTTAAAAGAGATACCTTTAGATGTATTGCTATTTTATTCCATCATTAAATACGTTATTTTCACAGTAGCTCATTGTTTTACATCTATCTATATATTCTAACCTTTTCTGCTAATTAAAAGGCTGTGAATATTATTGATCTTAGGTCCCTTTGTTTAAATCTAGCAAAAATAATTCTTTTTAATTCTTTTAATTAAATAAATTTAGTGTTAAATGTGTCAGGAAGAGAAAACAGGTAACAAGCTTTTTTCATATACAGTAACTTACGTCTCTGTCTGGATAGCATGTCATCCTCCTCACTAACCACACTGAAGTATCGTCGGACGTTCTCCTCATGCATGACCATTACATCTGGTGTTTCGTCAGAAGGTGTTACATCCAGTGTTTCAGCATCCCAGTTCTCTGTCGCCCCACCAACATCCTCACTTGGCTCCTTTTTAAAGTCTAAATCACTGATGGTGCGCTCACCTGGAGATGGCGGCTCTACCTGCTCAGAGTCACTGTTACTGTGTTCCACTACTTCTCGCGCACTGTCAAACTCCGCTAGTAAACTAAAGTTTGTGTTGAGACTGAATTCTGCACTGGTACTGGTGTCCTGACTACTATTGCTCTGTCCGTTTACAGGACTACTAGTCCGACCCTCAGACACTGTCGGGCTAAGCCTTGTGCTTGGTCCTGTTTCTATACTCTGACCCATTATTGGACTACATGCTCGAGCTTCGGACCCTGGTTCTGTTAGACTAAGTGTTCGAACTTGACCAGGGACATGACCACGTGCTGACTGCACATACTGCTGATCTACTTGACAACAGTTGTGGTATATGGAGGGATCACTTTTTGACTGTTTTAAAGTGAGGGATTTCACCCTGAAGTCTACTTCACTATCACTGCCACGGTCACTGATGCCTTCATCAATGTCGAGGGGATCGTGGCCTCCCGTGTATTTGGATGTTACCCCATCTACTAAGTTCTCCAGACTTTTGGTTGTATTCCCACAATTTACTGCTCTCTCCATTAGATGAGAGTGCCTCCGGCTGATCTTTATGAACTCATTTACATCAGCTAAAATAAAACATGTATTATTTTTTCAGAATACAGTGACTGTAAACAAACAATTATTCAAAAGAGATATGTAAACATCCATACTGTTATATATACTTATTACAACTTCAACCTATGTTCTTCTCAAAAACTCCCGAGACTTTACAGCTAACTGAATAAGTCCATAAAACTCATTTAACTATTTAAGAACTAAAATCAAGATCTATATATTTAACTATTTAAGAACTAAGATAAGGCACTGAAGGTGTTGGATTTATAAGGAGACATACCGACAGAGGGCAAGCTGACATGTATCCTGATGGTATTCTGGTGACGGTCCAATAGATTGTAGAAACGACTGTTGACAAAATGATCTGCACTGGGGTCTTCTAATCCGGAGTACTCAAGGTAAACCTGTGTGTAATTAGATAAAGCTAAATTTAGAATTAGTAACATTCCTTTACTTTTTTTTCTTCTTTTTTCTGAATCATATGCAACTGTAACCACTATAAACTAGCTACCATTTGTTGTACGATCAACTTTCATGAAACCCACAAAAATTAATCACTACAAAAAAGGGAAAAAAACGGATGTTATCACAGATACTATGAGAAGCAAAATCATTTATTCTTCTCACCTTATTACTCTTGAAGAAGCCTTCAGACTTCAGAGTTTTGTTTGGCATCCACAGGTATCGGAGATCATTGTGGAACCGCTCCAAAACACACCTCATATTTGTGGCAGGTACATCCAGCACCTACAATAACATCAATTAAGGTATATTAAAACACAGAGCACATCTAGCATGTATCTTCTATTGATGTTGAGCCTCACTTGTTATTTTTCTCCTTGCATTCTCAAGGAAAGCCACACTCTTCTGTCTCCATTTAACACTGAAGTCTCATCATCATCCTAATTACCTAACAGGTAACTTGGGATGGAAAAATAAGGTCATAAATTAACAAATCCTGTCTTTACATTTGATTGGCAATGTTTGGAATTGACAGTTTTCTTTTCAAAAGTGTCCAATTGATATCACTGTTTTACAATCCAGCCACTCTATTTTGGAATTGGAATATAGGCTATGCTAAACAGCGATGAAAATAATGTATTGAATATTATCAGTATCTGTTAATTTTCAAACATGTCTCACACATTTCAATAATTTAGATTATAAACCTTACCTCAGACACTATTTCCTTAAATTCAGCAACAGTTTGTGGACTGTAGGCCCGGACATTGATGGGTTCGTGGATGATCTCTAAATCCATGTCCACAACAAACACCTTCACTGTCACTCCTGTCAGTAACATAAAGACAAAAAGTTTGATCAACAATCCTATCATCACAACTTTTTTACACAATTATTTTATTGACAATACTTTTCAATGAAAGGCTATACTTCCTAATCAATAATTACTTGTTTAATTTCTTTTCTTGGAATTATAATAATAAATATGAACTTTTAATTATAAGACAAATCATGTATTTCTCATTCCTACAAAATCAATCTTTTTAAAGAATCTATACTATAGAAATAAATGATTTAATCAGCCATTTCTTTTTCATATTAGCTTACCACCGGGTTTGTACTCGTGGAATTGCTGATCTGGTCTCTTTGTCTCCAGGAGAAGATCAAAGTTATATGTCTGCTTGACACCTCCCAGGAGTTGGCCAATCTGAACATCCTCCTCCCCTTCAAATGATCGTTCCAATGTATCTTGGTACTCGTCATACTTCACCAGGCGGCAACAGTCCAAAGGTAGAGCACTCCGTAACTCAAATAGCTGGAAGAGGAAATACAATTAGAATGCATTAACTTTGAAAATTTATCAGTGTTGTTGTCAAAGAAATAAAACTAAGCTTGTGTAAAACTTTCTTGTAAGGAACTGGCTATGACTGTTGATGAATACTTATCAATTCCTATGTGTGAAATAGTATCCATTTTGATAGGGTAGACAGAAATTATTGAGCAAATCTATCAGGTCACTGTTTATGACATCATGAAAATATTGCATACATCTAATGAATATCAAGAAATCTTCAGACACCGGATAAAAACCTACATTGTACACCATCTCTGTGGCCTCAGCCAATGTCTTGTCTTTGTGAACTTCTAGTCGCTGTTCTTGCTTCTTCCGCAGTATTGGATGGTAGCAGAATGTTTTTATCTGAAAATAACATTAAACATTCAAGAAATTATAAAATGCCAATTTCTCTATTATTTATTCTATGAGTAAACTGAACTTTCAACCTTAATATTTGGATGATGTTAAAGTGACAACTGCTTTAGAGTTTCTCTCTAATGATTTCACAAACATATATACAAATATGTACAACAAAATACAAGAAAATTCTGCAGAGAATAAGACACATGAAAACCTTCAGGTGAGTGATATCTGTGTAATGATTTTAACGTCTAATGTTAATGCACCAAAACTCCGATATTTCAATAATGTTGTACACCCTGTATACCTTGCAGGTAGATTTATCCAGTTCTTTTTGGCGTTGTTCTGCCTCATCTTTATCTTTTAGTCGCTGAAGTTGTTGTCTTATATGCTCTGGGAAATTATCTGGTTGTACAAAATCTGAAAAACACAAATATTTGACCTTCAGAAGCAACACAGAAAAACATTTAATGATTTGAAAATATTCTCGCAGTTTAGTACAGCATGTTTAGTCATGGAAAATATCATAGTAATGAGCAAATGTGATTTATATTTATTATTTCAATCTGGACAAATTTCTTACCAGCATTTCTCTGTTTATCAACTTGGCGATACATTAGCATGTAAGCATTTGTAGAACTGAAAAGGAAAAAGATTCTTTTACAGCTATGTCAGTAAAAAAGATTGACCAATGGGAGGACTCTGGCTTCGTCAAATGGAGACCTCCGTAAGAGATTTAATTCAAATAGTGCAATATGTAATAAGCAGCATTTTTTCCAGCACATATCATACATAGATATTTTCCTGAAATAGCCCTAAGATATGCATTTGTTTTAGATTATTTCTTTTAAAACTTCACTGAAATTGATATGGAAATTACTTATAGCAGAACATTTTGTCTTTAAACTTTAAATATGAGCAGTGTCTGCTCAGAATCTTTAACAACACCTGACAAGCTGTAAAATTCAACAGACTCTATGCCATGAAAACCATTCTGTAACACTAATAATACTATATCATATATCCCCATGTAACAGTAATATTAGAAAGTTAAATGATGATATAGAAATTGAGCATTACCTGCTATAGGTAGCTGAGTAATAACCTCTCGATACAGGGGCACCTCCGTATATCTTTGTGATCTCATCATAGCCAATCTGTAAAAATAGGACACAAGTTATCTCAGGATGTATTACATTACAGTTATTCCACTCTTACGTTCATCATTCATTAAAGCCAAACAGTTGATTGGTGTGGACTAAACATGAAAATACAATTTTTCTGAAAAATATTAATGATCCATGTTTAGGTGTTTTTCCACCCCTAATATTTTAGTCTACAAAAAAACAAAAATTTTTTTTTATGTCAAATGAGCTCAGTATAAATACAAAATATTATTTAGTTCAGAATATATTACTGTTCCGATTATTCTCCTCATGAACACCTGCCTTAAAATACACTGTAAGGTTTCAATGAAATTCATAATGAAACTCACCTTAGATACGTGTTGGTCATTAAAGCTGTACCACTGTCCATCTACAAACGACTTGATGTAGGCATAGTAGTGTCCACCCGCAGCACTTCCAGAGTGGATCATTATGGAGAACAGTTCATACACATATGGACCCTATAGACATATACCAACATTAGTCATTAACTGTCACTACACACACTCCTTATATACATACAGACCCCATAGACATATACCAACATTAGTCATTAACTGTCACTACACACACTCCTTATATACATACAGACCCTATAGACATATACCAACATTAGTCATTAACTGTCACTACACACACTCCTTATATACATACAGACCCTATAGACATATACCAACATTAGTCATTAACTGTCACTACACACCCTCCTTATATACATACAGACCCTATAGACATATACCAACATTAGTCATTAACTGTCACTACACACACTCCTTATATACATACAGACCCTATAGACATATACCAACATTAGTCATTAACTGTCACTACACACACTCCTTATACAGACCCTACAGACATATACCAACATTAGTCATTAACTGTCACTACACACACTCCTTATATACATACAGACCCTATAGACATATACCAACATTAGTCATTAACTGTCACTACACACACTCCTTATATACATACAGACCCTATAGACATATACCAACATTAGTCATTAACTGTCACTACACACACTCCTTATATACATACAGATCCTATAGACATATACCAACATTAGTCATTAACTGTCACTACACACACTCCTTATATACATACAGACTCTATAGACATATACCAACATTAGTCATTAACTGTCACTACACACACTCCTTATACAGACCCTACAGACATATACCAACATTAGTCATTAACTGTCACTACACACACTCCTTATATACATACAGACCCTATAGACATATACCAACATTAGTCATTAACTGTCACTACACACACTCCTTATATACATACAGACCCTACAGACATATACCAACATTAGTCATTAACTATCACTACACACACTCCTTATATACATACAGACCCTACAGACATATACCAACATTAGTCATTAACTGTCACTACACACACTCCTTATATACATACAGACCCTATAGACATATACCAACATTAGTCATTAACTGTCACTACACACACTCCTTATATACATACAGACCCTATAGACATATACCAACATTAGTCATTAACTGTCACTACACACACTCCTTATATACATACAGACCCTATAGACATATACCAACATTAGTCATTAACTGTCACTACACACACTCCTTATATACATACAGACCCTACAGACATATACCAACATTAGTCATTAACTGTCACTACACATACTCCTTATATACATACAGACCCTATAGACATATACCAACATTAGTCATTAACTGTCACTACACACACTCCGTATATACATACAGACCCTATAGACATATACCAACATTAGTCATTAACTGTCACTACACACACTCCTTATATACATACAGACCCTATAGACATATACCAACATTAGTCATTAACTGTCACTACACACACTCCTTATACAGACCCTATAGACATATACCAACATTAGTCATTAACTGTCACTACACACACTCCTTATATACATACAGACCCTATAGACATATACCAACATTAGTCATTAACTATCACTACACATACTCCTCACATGGGATATTCATAAAGCACAAGTACAACTCTTCACTATCCTTGTAAGTATTATATTGAACACAAAGATGATGTTTATTAAACATAGATACAGACTGACCCTCCAAACAACTTATAATACACACAAACAGACCAAGCCAAATGACATATCTATCAACCGCATACACCAAAATCATATGAAAAAACCTATCCTGGTCTTTCACACTTAAGATCAACTAGTAATCTACATCAACCTTATAATGAATTTCATCCATCAATCCTGGTGTTAACATCTCATCAATGACCACAACATACAGACATCAATCCTGGTGTTAACATCTCAATGACCACAACATACAGACATCAATCCTGGTGTTAACATCACATCAATGACCACAACATACAGACATCAATCCTGGTGTTAACATCACATCAATGACCACAACATACAGACATCAATCCTGGTGTTAACATCACATCAATGACCACAACATACAGACATCAATCCTGGTGTTAACATCTCATCAATGACCACAACATACAGACATCAATCCTGGTGTTAACATCTCATCAATGACCACAACATACAGACATCAATCCTGGTGTTAACATCTCATCAATGACCACAACATACAGACATCAATCCTGGTGTTAACATCTCATCAATGATCACAACATACAGACATCAATCCTGGTGTTAACATCTCATCAATGACCACAACATACAGACATCAATCCTGGTGTTAACATCTCATCAATGACCACAACATACAGACATCAATCCTGGTGTTAACATCACATCAATGACCACAACATACAGACATCAATCCTGGTGTTAACATCACATCAATGACCACAACATACAGACATCAATCCTGGTGTTAACATCTCATCAATGACCACAACATACAGACATCAATCCTGGTGTTAACATCTCATCAATGACCACAACATACAGACATCAATCCTGGTGTTAACATCACATCAATGACCACAACATACAGACATCAATCCTGGTGTTAACATCACATCAATGACCACAACATACAAACATCAATCCTGGTGTTAACATCTCAATGACCACAACATACAGACATCAATCCTGGTGTTAACATCTCATCAATGACCACAACATACAGACATCAATCCTGGTGTTAACATCTCATCAATGACCACAACATACAGACATCAATCCTGGTGTTAACATCACATCAATGACCACAACATACAAACATCAATCCTGGTGTTAACATCTCAATGACCACAACATACAGACATCAATCCTGGTGTTAACATCTCATCAATGACCACAACATACAGACATCAATCCTGGTGTTAACATCACATCAATGACCACAACATACAGACATCAATCCTGGTGTTAACATCTCAATGACCACAACATACAGACATCAATCCCGGTGTTAACATCTCATCAATGACCACAACAAACAGACATCAATCCTGGTGTTAACATCTCATCAATGACCACAACATACAGACATCAATCCTGGTGTTAACATCTCATCAATGACCACAACATACAGACATCAATCCTGGTGTTAACATCTCATCAATGACCACAACATACAGACATCAATCCTGGTGTTAACATCTCATCAATGACCACAACATACAGACATCAATCCTGGTGTTAACATCTCATCAATGACCACAACATACAGACATCAATCCTGGTGTTAACATCACATCAATGACCACAACATACAGACATCAATCCTGGTGTTAACATCACATCAATGACCACAACATACAAACATCAATCCTGGTGTTAACATCTCATCAATGACCACAACATACAGACATCAATCCTGGTGTCAACATCTCATCAATGAACCAATATCTACTATACCGTGCACTCAGACTCCTTGGCGTTTTTAGTGTTGGCAGCAGCTTCACTGGAAAGACTTTGCTGGTCATCTGAAGGTGTCTGGACTGCTCCCAACTCACTCTCTGCCCCTACATCAATGCCTGTGAACACGCCGCAAGTACCGGCTGAATTGTATAACATTTTCTATCCATAACAATCAGCAGAGACATATGAATTCTATATTCAATATCTTTTTTATTTCAATTTACTAAGATTGGGGAGTTATTATCAGACAATATTATATTATTTCAGATAAGCAATAATTTTTGGGGAGTTATTATCAGACATAGAGTATATCTAAAGGTGTCTTCAGTAATACCAACCGTATTTCATGAGTGTGGATAATATTTTGATATTTTTCACCAGTGCGTAGCATGAGTGAAAAATATCAAAAATATTAGCAACATGAGTGAAATTTATTTGGGATTACTGAAACATTTTATAGCAAAATATACCGAGGCAGCTCAATCTCTCCCAGAATTTTTTGCAGTCCCCTGTCAACAGCTAACAAATGTACGCCAAATCCTGATGTTACATTTTCTATCTTGCATTATGACGTCATATAAAATAATAGAGAGCTATATGCAAATCTTAGTTTGCCCCATTGTCGTTTGTAAGCAGTGTTCTGATTGGTCTAAAAAAAGTGATGAAAAATATCAAAAATATTAGCCACATGAGTGAAATATATTTGGGATTACTGAAACATTTTATAGCAAAATATACCGAGGCAGCTCAATCTCTCCCAGAATTATTTGCAGTCCCCTGTCAACAGCTAACAAATGTACGCCAAATCCTGATGTTACATTTTCTATCTTGCATTATGACGTCATATAAAATAATAGAGCTATATGCAAATCTTAGTTTGCCCCATTGTCGTTTGTAAGCAGTGTTCTGATTGGTCTAAAAGAAGTGATATTTTTCACTAGTAATTTCCCTTTTGTGGAATGAGTAATTTCCAATATTTCACTGGTAAAAATGTAATAAATTACATTATTTCAGATAAGCCATACTCAGAGATTACTATTCATATTTAGGTGGAAGAGCCCAACCTTCATCACTGCTGTCCTCCAGTGGGCCCTCCGACACCTTCCCTCCAGCCGCTGTCCGCATCAAGTCCTCCTCATCTTCATCATTGTCGTCTACCATATGGTTCAAATTCAATACCTCGTGGAAAGTCATTCTACAAACAAAGGAAGCGAACTAAAACAAAACCCTTAACCCCTGTTAATTGTAGCTTCCAAGGTTTGGGATTACAGTTGCAGGAACAGTTTTTTACTGGTGGCAGAGCTTAATACTCACATCTAGCACCTCTACTAACTTGCATAATTTCTTATATAACCTACTACTACTGTAAATCACTTATATTTCGCGAGTACTTAATTTCAAGAACTCACCTCATTCAACTTATTCGCGAATACATAATTTCGCGTATTCTTACCTCAAAATGACTTTAAATTCGCGAATGACGTTAACAGATCGGCGATATTTCTATGTGGGTAGCCATTTTGTTTTTGAGAGTCATGTGACGGTACAAGAAAAGTCATGTGATATCGCTGTCTGTCTATACTGAATTGAATGTACAGTACCTGTATACGCCTCTAGGCTATATACAAGTGTCACACCCGTTCATATATAGTTTTTCTTCATTATTTCACCGACATGACCACGCCACAGATCTCCAATTAAAAAAAATAGTAACCAAAGATAATTTGCCGGTCCCAATTACGGAAACAGTGAACAAACATGTAGAATCAAGCGATGTGAAGTACGACATACAATAAGCTTACATAAACAACAGCGCGGGTAATAAAGTACGACGTCTTCAGGGTGACCATCCAGGATCCTCTGGACCGGACCTACTGTGCTTATTTAACTAAATCGTTGTCTAGAAGGTATTTTAGTCCGAGTTCAACTGCAATATTAGTGTTCGGCGGGTTTTTCTGTGTGAAATTTTGTGTTTTGTGATATAAAATTACACTCTGATATAAGTATATAATCTATAATTCTATTATTACTTTAATGGCGATGTCTGTTCATCAACTAAAGATTACGATAGATTCAAAATGGATGCCACTTATTCTTGTCATTCTTATATAAATATTCGCGAGGGATTTGAATTCGCGTTTGACTCTCCTCGCAAATTAACGCAAGAATAAATCCCACACGAAATATAAGTGATTTACAGTATTATATGAGAGTTTAGCTCCTGACATATCCCAAAAAAAGATCACTGATTGGTTTCATAACTGTCCCTTCTGATTCAAAAATATTGTATGCTGGTTTAATTGTTTGTCTGGAAAAATAAAAAGAATACCAGTACCTATCATTGAGTTTTATCCTGTGCATTGTTGTGTAGTCAAAGTCAAAACGCTTCAACTGTAGTGTTAGGAGGTATGGAAAGGACAGGAATTTGAGGCCCTGTAAAGAATAACATCACAAATCACAAATTCTATCATTTCTTTAAACAGCTACATTTCAACACATCAAATTGAAAATTTAGCTCACAGCTTTTCTTTAAACATGAAATACTTGTTAAATGTTCTGTCAAATATCAAAATTATGATAAATTTGAGAGCTTATATTAATGACTAGAGTGTAACTCACCTTATGAGCATCACACTTTTTGTTACACTTTTCACAAAAGTACTGGTTACTTCCATCTAATGTTTCTGGCTGGACAAATGCATTTAATGCTTCTTCCTGTAAATGTAAATGTATTTTTTAAAAACATTTTGCAATTTTAATAGAGTGAAGACTCCATCTCATTCGGTATCATTGGTATACAATGTCTCCATAAAGAAACAAGATTGGTACCATGTAATACAGTAAAAAAAACACAATATGAAAAATATTGCATGGGTTAACAATTCTGCTTCAAATCAAATCAAGTTTTATTTTATGTCTGTAAATACGGAACCAAGATTTTTTCTGTATCTGCTAAAGTTTTAGTACTCTAAACATGATATTGTACATCTCTGCTGATGTCAGTCCTGGTATACTCACCACACTACCGTAGGCTGTAGTTGCACCAAAAGGCCTTATGACAAGAGGAATGTCCAGATACGAATCGACACGGGCACTCTCATTACTACACTGAAACCAAAACAGATTCAGGTCACACACACATTTAAAACAACAGACCTAAAGGGCCTGCATCACTATCTGGATACTTCAGTGAAAATGGTAAACATTCTGCATGGAGTCAACAATTTATCTAATATTTGATTTTCTGGTTTCAATGGTAATTTAAAAAGCAAAGCTGGTGTCGACAATAATTTATAAAACCAAGTGTTTTTGACCAGGTGAGAAAACAAAATAACAAAATTTATTTACAGAAATGAGAAATCTCTTTGTAAATACAGGCACAAGTAAATACATTTCTTCATATACTGAATGTAAGAAATAGAGCTAATACCTCCAAACATTTGACATAATCCTTCATCTTTCCCTGGTATAGCTGGTTAATCAGGTTGGCTTGGTTTGTGTTTCTCCACTTCAGTTCTAATGCATCAAACATCACTCTACAGAGCTCCTGTACATCGTGTTGTTGCCAAACTATAAGGACACATTTTTTATATTAATGACACCTGTTAATAGGTCAAGACACCTTCGTTAAAATAATGTCAGTACTCTAACTTATGTTTCTTTTTAGTTTAATTCTCATGTTAATCAAACGTAAGTCATGTAGAGAACCACACTACTTTATACTTAGATGAGATTACTGATTCACTGTCAAACTCAACACAAGCTTGTCTACTTCTTGTTTTCCCATTTGTTTATTGTTCTAGGAATTCTTATTTAAATATCATTTTAATTAGAAATATCTTCTAACCTTCACTGCTATCCCAACCAAAACTTTTGGTCAGATCTGTTGTTTCAGCAGCTCGCTTTTGACTAGTCTGGAAAGAAAAACAACAGCAATTGTTTTAAAGTACACTTTCCTGACTGCTAATCCCTTCTGTTAAATAAATCCTAACACTTAATACAGTTCTACACCCAACTTGATGTTCTTATTATGTTCAGAGATTTCAATATCGTGAAGAATTGAAAGACCTATACCAATTTCTCTACACATGAGACCTGTAACTTCTATTTCCTTACACCAAAACTTAAGCCATTATTTTTCTTTTTAAGTGAAAACAACCCATGACAGAAAATGCATGTAGTGCCATTCTTTTATGCAAATCTTGTGAAGTTTGAGAAATAAATGCAGTATCATTTTACAAATCACTTACTAACAGAGATTTTCCATTTACATGCAGAATAAATAACACTTACTTGTAATTGTAGAAATAACTTTTGAAGTTGGTATGGAATATTCTTTTCTGATTCTTCATATGCTCCATCAAATTCCCACCTAAATGTACATGAAAATGTTTCATAGAAGATAGTAAACAAGATAGATATACCCCTATCCTCTCATCAATAAATCAATCTATCATGAGAGTCATGAGATATCATGTTTGGTACCTGTTATTTTTAAACTGGTCAAGTGCCGCCTTTGACCTTTGACCTTATCAGATGACCATCAAAAACTTAAAAAGTGTAGAATTTGATAGTGTGATACCATGGTGTGAATATGAACTACATCTCTCTGGGTTCATAACAGATTGCTTCCACAAGTTTAAAGGGACAGAATTGGTGGTCCTGGGTGAGCCAAGACCTAAAGAGTAGTAGAATGGTTAAAATAAAACAAAAGTGACCATTACCCTTTTCACAAGTGCTGCACTTACCTGTATAAAGCATTACGGAATTCTGGAGTCATATACAGTGTCTGTAAAAGGCTGTTGAGGTAGCATGTCATTGCTTGGTTTACAAGTCCAACATATCCTGAAGTAGATAATCACATCAATGATCAATATATTACAGACTCAGATATTCATCCAGTGAGTTGAACTAAAAGTATGTATTTTGTGCATTGGGTAAGTTTCTAACTCAGGTTAAAAAGTCTCTGCATCACAATGAAACCTTGTTTCAAGCCTTAATTTCAAAGAGAAAATGAAAATTGATCAGCCTCTGTCTGCTGTTTATCACACTTTTGGAATGGTAAAATGCATACATGTTATAGTAGATTAACAGGCTTGGAATATTCATAATAAATGTCAGTCCCTGTGTAATTTTCAACCCTACTTCAGTTTTCTCAAAAAGTTACTTTTCTTTCCTATCACATTTGTCTTTATCTAATATAAATTATGTACTTTTAATACTTTATTAGTAACATCATCAGACTATTGAAAATGACTAAATATTTGTAAGAGGATATTTTTTTACATCATTAGATGCTAATTTAAATAGTTTTATGGAGTTTAAATATTACCTGTATCAGACTTCATGAGTGCAGCAGAATAGCTGTAGGAGCTGTCAGAATAGGTTGAAAATGTATAGACGTCACCAGAACTAGTACCACTAGCACCGCCACTGTAGTAGCCTGATGAGGAGGCCACCACATCCGAGGAGCCTGCCATGTCTGATTCCGCTTCGGTGGCACATGTGGCAACACATTGTTGCTGTCAGAGACAATATGGCAGTTCAGTATCAGTTATATTCTCTCTTTATATAATAGGGATTGTGATACAAAATCCAAAAGGCATTTCAGTTTCATAAGAATTCATTTTGATTTAGTAAAATTTCTCTGTTCTCTTATCTGTTGTCTTGGTGGAATTGGTCTATCATGTGATAACTATTAATCAAAATTTCTTGTTCCAAAATCAGGTTGACCTTTAAACTTTTGACCATTGTAGTGTTAAATAGACTAGTACTTTACAACAAACACATAAACTGTAAAGTCTATAAGATATTGGTTCTTGGTGCCCCCTCTTTTTTTCTTTAATGACCAGCATGGACAAATAGAGTAAGTTATTTCTGTCATTCATATTCATTTTGATTATGGTCAGGATCTAAATACCTTACATCACAATTACATTGGTCTGTGTTATTTACTAGTACCAGTCTGTGTTATTTACTATACCAGGATAAAAATAAATACCGGTAGTGAAGCCTCCACTTTACGGGCTGTAATTCCTTCTCTCTCATTGATGGTGAAGTCATGGCGTCTCACTCCTGCCACACACACATCAGCTACAGATCTGTTCAGGAAGTGCTCCAATGGCATCTTCAACACAGAAGGCACAACAATTCAATCCAATATCTTCCTGACAAGAAATTAATTCTGGAAATTTCCTATATCTAAATTATCATTTGACATTCAAAGAAAAGGAAAGACATCATTGCCATCCAAATTTCTCTAAGCTAAATGGAGATATGATTTTGTGCTCTAAAAAAATTATTCTTTTATTTCATTTTATCACATTTTTCTTTTGAAATATAACAGAATTTATATAAATTTATATAAATTTGAAGGTAATGATGAATAACAATACATTTTGAAATTCTAATGGGAATGAAAGGCTCATAAAATGTTATCTCCCGAAAAAAAAGATTTCCAATGAAGGTCAGACCTACGGTACATGAGTATAGCTTGTGTAAGAGTTATTGCCCTTATGAGCATTGTGGGCAAAAGGCATGTTGGTCTGTGATACCAGGAAAACAACAGAGCAAAGTGATAAAATGTATAGGGGAGATAAAAAGAATCACTGAAGTTCCTGTCAGATGAAATCCTGTGCTTGTTTGACAGATGTAATGTTGTTTTTTCTTTTGGTCACTAGTTTTTCCTATGTTTCCAGCGACTTGAAAACCCACAATGTGTGTCCCATGGTAATGTCATGTTTTTAATTTCCCATAATGTAATATTTATCCTCACCTATAACTGAAAGATAGGTGATATTTGTTGTTGTTTGTTTTTTTTCTTTTTCTGTAGCAAAACTTGTTCAAAATTGTACTTTGATAAAATAAAAATTGCCCCCCCCCCCCCCCCCCCCCAAAAAGTTTCTCAACTTAAATAGGATTTTCTCTGTAACCACTAAATATTTACAGAAGTTTAGCATTTTTTTCATTGATATTTTGAAAAAATCATCTTTTTTTTAAAATGCATATTTTTTTCCAAAAGTCTAGATATTGGGAAGATTAGCATGGAAAGGCAGAGCATTTTTTTGGCAAAAAAAACCCCCCACAAATGGTGGCACATGATCACAGTCCATTAATTTCCAACCCCTATATTACAATTTTACACCACTAAGTCAACATGCATGATATCAGAAATTAATAAAAAAACTGAAATGATTTACATAGACATTTAATAATCCATGCTATGAATTTTAATGCATTCCTTCAACAATAGTTACCTCCTCTATTTCAGATCCAACTTGTTTTTCATAGTGGACCGAGATAGTTTCTGCCAAATAGGAGAATTTTTCTGCAAGATCCGAAATAAGTCTTGCCACAGATGTTGATGCCGGCAGGTTGAGTGTGTGCTTGATGCCAGCACAATTCACATCCACCATGTCACGGACGACACATAGGATCTTCTGCTCGTCTGCCACACAGACATTCTGGTGAACCATAAAACATACATTTTAATACAACTTGTTAATATTCTTGGGAAGTTAATCGGAGTAAAAATCTTGGTAGTTATTTTTCATCTTAATAAAAAACATATAATTATGTCATAACTAGGAAATGTTTGGGAAACATGCATGTCTCCTTGTGTGACGGATGGGTGAAAACAGAATTCATTTCGCTTCTGAACACTTTGTGGCAAAGGCAGGGCATCCAATTGACCCTTGATTTTTAGCAATTTCAGAAGTTAATTAAATCACTATTTCTCAGCAATCTGAAGGGTCAAAACACACACTGAATAGAAATGTTCCTTCAATCTCATTTTGGGAAGTTGAAAATTTTCAAAGATCTACTGAACGCCCTGAAAGGCATGACAAAAAAGCTTTATATGTTTCAAATTCTTTTGTTCAATAAATCCAACGCATTTTCAGTGAAAAGATGCGTAACTAATAGGTTATACACAGGTTTAAGGTTAATATACTATTAAACACTAGAAGTGATCTGGAATCTGGAGCGCCTGTAATCTGCCAAAAAAAATTCATATCATTACTTCTGGCTGACCTGGTGACTACCTAAGGCTATACAATACATTTGTGTCAAACCATGCAAATTTTAATATTTCATACGCAATTGTTGCATTTTGAGGATTTTCTTCTTCATTAGATTGGAAAAATATCTATTTTGTCTTTTAATGCTTTTCTTATTAACATTTATATCAAAACTAGTGTAAAACTTATCATACCCTGGTAAGTACTTCCTACCACAAAAATTCTCTTTCTAATTATCATTGGAGTGTGACATTCTTTCACAAGTGGGTATCAAAAGATGTATCTAAACCATACATCTATCAATATCTGTTGAAATAACTTGTTTGTATTTACTGTTCAAATCATATGAAATTTAAAGTCAGACTAATAACAAATTTTACTTATACATTATAAATTATTTTCAGTTTATATAGCCCAAGTTTCTTATGATGCTGACACCAGGTCTGGTGTAACTTACACCAGAAATGGTGTCAGTGCCTGAGGATACTCAGGTTTCAGCTTATGGTGCTCTCTTCTATGACCTTTGGGATTACAATAAGTGGATGACCTGCACATAGTGTTGGTCTTGTGTCACTCGGCTTTTCATTTGGCTGCCACTCAGTTGACAGAGTCAGGCATTTTCATTTTATCGTGCTTGTTGTTCCTGTTGGAACTTATAATTAGAATTGGAGTGCTTGCATTGCCATTTTCACAAGATAATAATGAACAGGTTGGCTACAACCCAGCAGAGGGTAATAGTCCTGCACTTGAGTAACAATTACTACTTTGAATAATAATTAATTTACTCAAATGCAGGACAACCTGAAATAGAAACACTTAAATTTCTTGCATACATTTTATCTTATTCAAAAGAATCTTGTGTTTCTATTTCAAATGATCCTGCATTTGAGTAACTTATTTATAATTACTCAAATGCAGTACTATTACCCAGATGCGGTATGAGAACATAGTATATGACTATACTGTATATACTTAATTAGGACCAAAAGGAAACTACTTACTCATTTACAGTACCGTAATAAGTAATCTAAACTCCAGTGTCAGACTACATTAGGAGTCAAACAGAAAATATACCCCTAGAAAAATCCCCATGCTTATCATGTTAGTAAGTTAATGTGCACTGATTTCAATTCAAAGATTTTGAGAACATTGAGATAATTGAAAAATAAAACATTTCCAAGAAACATCACGACATTATTTCACAATAACAACAATGACATGGTGCAATGAAATCAATCTGGAGCAAGACTTCCAGTTTTCCTATTTGATTCTAGTGTACTGTACCATTTCCTCCTTCAGGAAAAACGTCTAGTTCTTACCTCTATGGGCACGACTTGAGTGTTTTCTCCAGTTACCATCTTGAATGGTATTTATTTCGTATTTATTTTATCATCTCCTCTTTATTCGTTTGTGAATATACAGCAATCCTACTGATTATTGGAAGTATGGCTGCCGATAATAGAGGAAATCTCGCGGTCTCGCATATACGTGAACTCAAACGTGACCTCATACTTCCTTTCCGGTTGGTGCTCCAGACAAACATGAGGTGAAAATTTACAAGGATACAGAATCCGAATTAATCGTGGTTTTAATCCACAGAAAACAATCAAAAATAATTACTAGCTATAACTAGTTTATGTTTGTGTATTGTTTTACGTTTTTTTTAGATATTATCTTTTAGTTAAGCTGCAAATTTTAAGATATTTATTGCAAGCTATTGAAACGATGTTGATAGGAGCATTGCACCACCTTTTGAAAATTATCTAAAGTGCTAAAATTTACATTTTGAAATCATTGTATTTCAATTATATATGATATGAATAGAAAATATCTTCATTAAGATTCGCAAGACATGCGAAATTAACGGATCTAAAGAAATTTCCACCTTGCCATGTAGACTAGAAATATTGCACACAACATGGGTAATGGTTCTTGTATGTGACGAATTCCGTCAATCATGACGATTATACATGTATTGGTTTCTGTTTCGGGGGGAAATACAGAGGCGTAAGAGGGTTATTTACAGTGAATTAGTGATTTTTTTTGTTATATAAATAAGATTACAGAATTGGGTGATGAGTGCGAGGACTTCAAGGGCTGCATATGTGCCTTGAAGTCCTCTAGTGAAGTGCAATGTACTGCTGCTACAGGGAGGAGATTCCACTATGTTATCGTGTGATGGAAGAATGAGTATTTATATGGGTCCAGAAAAAGGAAATGATTTTTTTAAGTCCAACTTTCATCCAGATTTATATTTTGTGTGCCGGCATTTAAATACATTGTTACTTGCATCACAGGTGCCAGACTCATTTCATAAAGTAATAACATATAAGAGTACATATAAATGAGAAAAGTTCTGAACTCGCTCAGACTTAAAATCTGATGTATTTATTTCTATGTACCGTAGCTTTGATTGTATTGAGTGTATTCATGGATTTCATGCATTCACAAAAAAAAAGAATAAGAGCCTGCTTTCTTTTGTGAAACATTGACATCTGACCAACCATACTTTGTTTTACAGCAAGATTTCAAGGGACAACCTTTACGAGGCCATCAATGCGGTCCTCACTTCCTCGCAGGATAAGAAGAGGAAGTTCACACAATCTGTTGAGCTTCAGATTGCTTTGAAGAACTATGACCCTCAAAAGGACAAGCGTTTCTCTGGAACCGTCAAGTATGCATCATCCTTTTCGTGACTCAAGTGCAAAGGAAAAATGAACCTGTTAAAAGCCCTGGACCTCCACCCTGGGTCATAAAATAACTGGGAAGGTGTTATCAATATAATGCCGAAAAAATGATGCCCCTTAATATGTTTTAATGACGACCCCCACCCAGGGTCAATAAAGAACTGGGAAGGCTCTTGTTGGTACTGTTTCCACAAGGCCGACTATTGATGTATTCTACCATTAGTATGAGAATTCCGTCTCTGTGACATCTGACACAGGCTGGACAGAACAAGTGTTTCTGCTAGAGTATTTGGTATGTAATCCTGAATTGATGCACTTCCTATTCCAACATGTCTTAAGTTTTGTATATAGGTTTAGAAGGCATTAATCAAATAATTTGTGATGAAAAGTAGGTATGGAAACTGGAGGAAAGGATTGTTATATACCATCCTTTTACATTCACATGAGTTTTGTTATGACTTGTTTCCTGTTGATTTTGTTTGATCCTTTACTAATCATGGACTGGACCGGTCAAACATATTTGATTGCTTAATATTGATGAAATGTTGAATTTTGATTTCCATTATTTGCAAACATCAATTTTCAGACTGAGGCATGTGCCACGTCCCAAGATGAGGGTCTGTGTTCTTGGAGACCAGGTACATTGTGACCAGGCTAATGCCAACAAAATTCCTTGCATGGATTCCGATTCATTAAAGAAACTGAACAAGGACAAGAAGCTAGTAAAGAAGCTGGGTAAGATTAATAATCAAGCATTGAAAACATAAATGTAGGGTTATTAACAAAGAAAAAGAGGGTGAACTTGTACTGATTTCATTTATGTCGATATTGAAAAATTTGAAGTGAGACATTAAAATAATCCAGATCTAAAAACAGACTTGCTTGCACAAGTTCCTTCACTTAGCTTTTCACAACCTTTGAATTGTTTGAAAACAAACTTTAGGTTGCTAAAACTTGAGTAGTTCTTCCTGCCAATGATGATCAAATATTTGCATGTATTGTCTTATTTTATACCATGACGAGAGAAAAAACTGAGGCAGGAACTCCATAATGTTTTTGTGTAATTTGTGAAAAGGCCAATATTTTATGGAAAGATTTGCTTTTCAGCCAAGAGGTATGATGCCTTCCTTGCCTCTGACTCATTGATCAAGACCATCCCTAGGATCCTTGGACCAGGCTTGAACAGGGCAGGGAAGTTCCCCACCCAGGTCACACACAACGAGTCCCTGGTGTCCAAAATTGAA
The DNA here is from genome assembly GCF_902652985.1 of Pecten maximus. Lineage (NCBI taxonomy): Eukaryota > Metazoa > Mollusca > Bivalvia > Pectinida > Pectinidae > Pecten > Pecten maximus. The sequence continues at coordinate 36,153,379 of NC_047019.1, forward strand.
GAAACCAAAGCAACCATCAAATTCCAATTGAAAAAGGTAAGGTTCATTAAAAAAAATAACATACACTTATAATGACAAGTAAGCTTCAATTTACCAGTTGTAGACATTGTCTGTTATAAGTCTGGGGGAAAAAAACATGAGAAGTCTTTAATTTTACTGTTTTCTATGAAGAATATGCCTATTAAGTGTTAATAATGTTATACTGTAAACAATATTGAAATACAGTACAGGTATTAAATACAAAATGTATTTAAACACTGCCAGGTGAACAAATATTTAAGATGTCTTGACAATTTTGCATTAATTCCACAGGTATTGTGTTTGGCTGTTTGCGTTGGACATGTAGAAATGAGTGCCGACGATCTGTATTCCAACATCACATTGTCCATCAACTTCTTGGTATCTCTGTTAAAGAAGAACTGGCAGAATGTTCGTGCTCTTTACATCAAGGGAACCATGACGCCTGCCCAGAGAATTTACTAAACAGACTGTTGTCCTAATAAAGTAATTACTGTGATGGCAAATTTGTGTTGGAAGATTTTTAGCCTACCGTCATCAGATGGTGGGCTATTCAAATCACCCTGCGTCTGTGGTCCATCGTTCATCCGTCCATCCCTCCGTAAACAATTCTTGTTATCGCTATTTCTCAGAAAGTACCGAAGGGATCTTTCTCAGATTTCATATGTAGGTTCCCCTTGGTTTCTAGTTGTGCACATTGCATTTTGGGATTGATCAGAAAACATGGCTGATAGGTGGCCATCTTGAAATTTGACTATTGAAGATTGTTATTGCTATTTCTCAAAAAGTACATAAGGGATCTTTATCAAATTTCATATGTAGGTTTCCCTTGTCTTGTATTATTGCATCTTTGAACCAATCTGAAAACAACATGGCCGACAGGTTCCCCTTGTTTGAAAAGTACTGGAGGTATGTTTCCCAATTTACACAGATTAGTAAGAGTAAGGGGGAAATAGAGATGATAAATCTGACATGGAACCGATAAAGATCATTCAATGAAGGTGCCAAGATCCCTCAGGGATCTCTTGTATTTAAATGTCTCTGTTCATCGGCAATTGCCTTGTGAATATGACAACTTCAGTAAATGTCAACCAAGTTTGATGAAACTTCGAATGCAGTCAGATCTCGAACGAGTTTGAAAATGGGAATTATTTGACAGTAACACGAGTTATTTTTATTAGAACTTGTAAACACAATACTTTGTATGTTGCCATATATCACAAAGATATTTTGAGGAGTTCGATAATATGAAATATTTAAAAGTAACTTGAGTTATTGGCCTCCCTATTTTCGACAGTAACTCCAGAGTTATTGCCCTTTGTAATTATATTATTGGATCTTGGGAACACGACAAATGGAGTAAATATCAACCAAGGTTGATGACAGTTTGTACTTCGCCATACATCATTCATAAGTACACAAGTTCGTTAATGGAAATTATTTGACAGTACTCTACAGTTAAAAGAATGATGCGACACCCTTAGGGTGGGAGAAGAGGGCTCGATAAGGGAAATATAGCAACAAAAAAATAAGATACATTTCCTCTTTCAAGAATGACAGGATTTAGTCTACCTGTAGTTTGAACCTTGGAAAGGCAGTTCAAAAGTAGAAAAATATAATTAGGGTATTACTGAAATATTCAGTTGAGTGATGCTGGGACCTCTTGTTTGAAAAATTCAACATGGCAATTTGGTACTTGGCTCCACCATAATAATTTGCACTCGCGGGAATTTTGCATGAATTTCCACCCACATGGTCCATTAATAGATACGATATATATGGACTGGGTTGGAAATTTGTGTTGAATCCCAGAGTATACTCTTGTCAACCTATATACATGATGAATTTTCATTGGATGCCCTGAAATGCTAGGGCACAATAATTTGAAATGTAGTGAAGATGGTGTACACCATGTGAATACATGTAGTCTACATCATGACTTCAGTGGAGATCAAAACACACTAATAATATTGTGTACCACACCCATGGTCTGGTTTTACATATGATTATAGAAAATAAATCAACACTGAACAAAAGTAACATGTCAATTTATTCTATATGACGCATGTTTAACATGAATGTACAACACTAGTTTGTAAATGACATGGGTAATGGCTGTGGTGTACTGAGTAAAGTCTGTTATTCATGCAGTCATTGCTCTGTACAAAACAAAAAAAATGCAGACAGTAAAGAGGAAGGCGATATCAACATAACACCAATTCTCAGGCCACATGCCATATATGCATTATATTCTTTGTTTCTGGTAGATGTTTTTCCCTGTTCCCAGAAATGTAAGTGATCTCTCTTATACCACACAACTAAGTAACTACATTACCGGTATTATACCCTAGGGATATGACATGGATACATTTTCATGCACTAAAATGACCCAACATGCATGCTCATATTTTTAAAATATTGAATATTGTAATTTGTACAGAATTTTCCCAGATTTGGCTCTGCACCTCTCTCAAGTACATTTACATGTATATAATGTTTGGCACATTCAACACCTCGCACGAGGATATCTACATGTCATAGTGAAGACTGGCTTAATATTGTCCAATGGAATATCACAGGAATAGATATTAGATGTCCTCCTGGCATTGATATAGCTACATATGGCATATGAAAGCTTTTATTGTAATACGGTATGTAAAAAAAAAAAGAAAAAAAAAGCTTAATTGCAGCCTAATGGATCGATCCATAGGGGCTTAGTAGACTCACATTTTAAAGTTTTTAGCATAGCATACTCTCTATTTAATATATATGCCATATCAATAAATATGATAGAATCAAATCTGTCGCTCTTTTCAAATTCCTGGGTCTGGATTGCAATAACGCAAAACAAGAGGCCCGCATGGGACTTGACCCTTTTTTCCTCCGCCATATGTTGGTCAAAAATGTGATTCCTCTATATGAAGTTTAAAAATGTTGACGGATACAGCACACAATAAAGTTCAATTTGAAAATAGAAGACGTATCTTTGAGACTCCGTCCCAGGTGATCTAAAAAGGCATGTTACCTAAACAGGCAGCTGTAATTGATTTAAATGTGGTTTAAATAACACGGTGACTACATTACCACTTTTGTATAACATTAAGATTAATTTTGACCCGAATACTTGGTACATATGTAGTTCTTACAAATTTTACATTTACACAGAATTTAGCAGAGGACTCTGACCAAAATATTAGTGGCATGATGTTATAGCCTCAATAACTATAACTATAGCAGTAACTGAGTTCTCCAATTACTCTACTGGTCAATATGAAAATTAAATGGTAGGCTTTTTATATTTAATATTTGTTCTTCAAATGTGAGGTTAATTTTCAATAAATGGAACAATAGGAGAACTACAACATTAACTAGAGATTATGTTTATTTATTACCAGGTAAGCACTGAATATGTTTGCACTCAGCGGACCTTTGACCTGAAAATAAAGATTGCAATGACCAGATTATAGAACGCTGCAAACTGTGTAGGTGATGCATGCTTTTTAAGTTTCATCAAAATATCTTCAAACAATTCAAAAGTTCTATCCCTGACAAGATTGTATTAGGACAACATCAACAAGAATTTAGTTCAGAAGAACCTGTACTAAAAGCCCTCCCTTCATTCAAGGTATTTGTCACAATGACGGAGTACTGCACATTGTCTGTGAGTCATAAAGGTATACAGCAACTATCATTAAGATTTCTTCAAAAGTATAAGTAGACTAGGTTTTTCCCAAAATATAACTTATTTTACTTTTAACCTTTAGATCAAGGTCACAATTATTCAATGATAAAACAATGCATTTCATCAGTGGATGATAAAGATATACAGCAACTTTCAGTTTGATATCTTTAACAGTTTAAAAGTTATGACCTGAACTAGAAATTATTGGAAAATTTTGTGATCATTTGACCTTTGACCTTGAGGCCAATCTCTGTGATAGGTGATGTATATTGCAAGATGTCAACATTCATTCATTGGTTCATTGTGCAGCTTGATAAATCCAAAGTTCAGAACACCAACGCTAGGAATATACTATTGCACATATCTAGGTTAATAATTTATGTAAAATATACAAAGTTTGAACAGAACACAGACAAATGTTATCACCATTCATTACCATACAACAAAGTTTTGATACAAGTTTAACAAGAGGCCCATGGGCTAACAGTCACCTCAGTTCTTGTATATGTATTCTTTCAATTTATCTCATTTCGACCTGACCCACCAGTCCCTGGGCATCAATCAGGGTCGGTATGTTATGTTACAAACTTTCATTCCATGCTGATAATTCTAACCAAGTTTTAATTACCGGTGTTACTTCCAATGGCAATCCAACAATTGATGCTCAAAAAATGTGATTTCCTTATATAAACTGCAATAAAGTCAACTCTCTCACCAGGGGGAAATGGGAGACCCCCGGGTTATGAAATTCACAATTTTGGGAAAGACCCTTCCATCTATGAAGAGTATTTGATGCATCTTATTTGGATCTTGAGAAGATCCATGAAATTTTAGTCAATTGAACCCCTTTCTGCCTCGCCCCCATGGAAGAGGACCATATAATTTAAAACATTTTTTTCCCTTTAGCTATGGAAGGTTTTTGCAAAATTTCATCGAAGTTGGTGCAGGGGTTTGTGGGAAGAAGTCGAAAATGTGAATTGTTTACGACGAGACAACACATAAAGACGAACAAAAGGCAATTAAAATAGGTCACTTGAGACTTGATATCTGGTGACCTAAAGTATCTGCCCTAGAAATAAATTAATTGCCCTATCTCGATGGTGATTCTAAAGTATACTTATTTCACTAAATCTAACCAGCAACATATACACAGATACATAAGGCACAAATCCACAACCACACAGTCCACATATATTATGGTAGTTACTCATCTGCACAGTGAACCAGACAAATTTATTGAAATTATAATTTTTTTATACATTGTATATAGTATTCATTTTTAAAATATGTATACAGACCATGGGATTGGGAATTTGTGCAAAGTCCCTGTGGACATCAAAAAGTAAAATAAAATTAGAAAATTGTCAACACTGATGTCTTATTGAAAATACCATGCAACTGTATTTAACAAGCTTTAATCTCATAATTTCCAGTTTTGTTTGGCATTGTTTACGTCTCATCAACAGTATTATCATGGAGTATGTAATTCTTATATCTGTTGGCAGGCATAAAAAATAAAGTATTGACTTATCTAATTAAAAAAAGTCCTGAAGTTACATGTGTATCATGTATTGAATATAAAAAAAGTTTAGTCATTATTAAAGTGTTTTCTAAATTTATAACAAAATCATTACTATTTAATATAATGATTTCAGCACAAGAAACCAAGCATGCCAATTAAGGAACGAGTGTTGTGGATTATGGTTGTACAAAGTAAGAAGCCATCATATCGCAGATATGAATAAAAAGGATGTGATATTAAATAATGAATTTTCAGATGACATTTAATCAACAACAAGAGATAAACACTTTACTGGCCACTGGAGAGTCTAGCTAAATATGGTTTTGTTTGAATATGAATAAAAATCACAACCTTTTAAATGAAGCAGGTACCACATTTCTTAGCACCCTTCTGATGCACATACAGAAGTGTGACAATAACCCATATCTTTACCGTGCTACGATTGAATAGAAAACTAATTGATGATATATATTTTAGACTGGATAGATTATTTTCTTTTCACTTTTACACTAGAAAGGAAATATAATATTAAATGTTGACACGGGGAAGTGAGACCAAAGCAAAATGCTGTAAATAGGATCAGACCTTTCTACGCTCTCTATTATACAAATGGTTTTGTTAATAATTATGACAGCTTCAGGCATAATTTATATTTATCATGATTCAACATTAACACACAAATTATCACATTATGCTCAGTGATTTAGTTATAACAGCAGAAAACAATGTTCGTACATGCTTCATAACAAGTTACAATTCTGACATGTAACAAGTAAAGTGTTCTCTATATGAATCAGGTGACCTAAAACAGAATGGAAAATAACCTTATCTGATGCTACCCTTCAAGAACTAATTAACAAGAAACATTGGTTGTTCATTTACACTAGCTTCAACGATAAAGTAAACAAACCAGCTGATCATTAAAGCCTGGATCAACAAATTGATTTGTTAATATAAAACAAGCAAAAATAATTCATTATAATACAATAAATCAATGTTGATGTCAAATAACTAACAGATATTGGTATGAGATCACTCTCACAGCGAGAAATTTCAGCACTTTTCCAGTTACTAGATCAGCACTGTAGAGGTGGTTTATCTATTAATGGGTCGTACATCCACTACTGAAACTTCACACATCATCCACATAATATAAATAAAAAAACAGAGGGAACAGTACATGTCCCCTTCATCACAGTTAATTAAACTTTTACATTATATTTATACAAGTATATCAGTTTTTGAATGATAGCTTTGCATGGTCTTTGTACAAGTATACAAGTTTCTGAACAATGATTATATCACACTGCTTTCTAAAGCACATTTGTAAAAGTATATTAGCACAAACACAACAAAATTCACAAGCTATTTAGATTATTTCCTCTGCCATAAAACATGAAGATATCATGTAGGTAGACAGATAACATTTATAGCACACAGTTGTGGGGTAGGGGATACACCTTCGTCAGGTTGTGTGCTGTGACAGGAGCTGGTGATGAGACATGGCCTCAGCGTGTGTCAGTGGCTGGGCATCTGTATTAAGCCTGCGTATAGGGGGATGTGTGTTTGGAGTGCGTCGTCTACTGAGAGGAGCCTTAGGAGGGGGTTTTGAAGACTCTTGGTGAGCTGAGTGTATGTGGTTTAGTCTTTGCTCTAGTTCACTGGCTTGAGATGTTGCTGATGAGGGTCCTGCACTTGACGAGCTACTATCTTCTTCCGTGACTGGACAGGTGTCAATATCAGGGACCACCTGTATCTGTCCGGACATACTCGACATGGCACGCCTGGAAACAATGTCAGATTTTGGTTCAATTTCACGGATTACTTTTCACATTCTCAATCTGATAAACTTTTCGTGATGAAACTTACAGAAATTCTTAGTATTGCCAATATCAATAATAAAGGTCATCTATGTAAATTAATTCCTTAAAATCCTTGAATTAATCTCTTCCAAATTAAGTTTGCCAAGAGGCGAAAGGTCAACGAGCCACTGTCCACCTGTACATCTTAATGTAGAAATATTAATTCCAGGTAGAAATCAATCACTAGCTAGAGTGGACAGTTCCTAGAAATGTTAACCATAGTATCTATAAAGAGCTAAAGCCACTACTTATCATGTACCATGCTTTCACTAAAACCTACCATACTCTTTATTGACAATGATCTTAAGAACTAAAGGTGTACCATACTCCCTATAGACAATGATCTTAGAAGGTAAAAGTGTTTTAACTTAGTACGATTTGGTTGAAACGCACCATATTTCTTAAAGATTAAGTACCAGCAGCACAAAAACTTAGAAGTACTGTACAGCATGACTCAAGAGGATATACACAAATGTTTCCTCACCATTTGGATATAACAGACTGGAGAGCTGACATTACTTGGGTAGCAGTCATTCTAGTTTCAGGGGTGAGCACCATCAGGTTTCTGATAACTATAATTGTATCCTGAGATACGCGTCCATCACTGTCAACAAAGAAAAAACAACATTTTACAAACCTTTTTTTCTTAGATCATGAATATATTAATTTCTAAGAAGTTTTTTGTTCATATGTATGTACCATCTAAATCCAAGTAACCTACACTTAATACTCTCTCATCAGTGTGTAAGAGCTACACTACAACAGATGTCATGTTTATAGTCAGTGAGGAATACAGTCTTATGTATGTGGATATATCCAATGAAGGTTTATTGATACACAAACACAAATATTCGACAAGGAAAATAAAATTCATATTACTACACAGTGTAAAATATCCGGCTGTTATTCTATCAGATTTTAATGAAATATTTCTTATGAAATTTGCAGACACTGTTACCAGCTATGAAGACTGTGTATACTGATACTTTGAAAATATGACTGCTATCTTACTCTGGTATAGTGTACTCTGCTGATTTGATCTTCCTGAACAGCTCATTGGGAACACTGTCGTAGAAAGGGAATTGGCCATACAGCATGGTAAAGAGGACAACTCCAAGGGCCCACATATCACTGGGCTTGCCAAGGTAAGGCTTGCCTACAAGTCAATAAAATAAAGTATTCAGCTCCAGATCAAAGCCAAGAAGCAAAGCCTAGGTGCAATAACATTAACAATATAGAAAATTCATTTTACTGATTAATATTTTCACTGTGTGACATATGTACACATTTCTATGTGACATTGAAACATCTTGACTGAAGTAGAATGTGTGACCTTGAGATTATTTGACATTGACTCATCTTGACTGATGTAGAATGTGTGACCTTGAGATTATTTGACATTGACACATCTGGACTGATGTAGAATGTGTGACCTTGAGATTATTTGACATTGACACATCTGGACTGATGTAGAATGTGTGACCTTGAGTTATGCCACTTCTTACCACTGAGAACATCGGGACTTATATATGCTGGACTGCCTCTCTGATCTTTCAGCAAGTCATTTTCAGATACCAAGTGTTTCCCAAGACAGAAATTTGTAATGATTATCCGTCGCGTTCTTTTGTTTAAAACCATATTTCCAAGTTTTAAGTCACGATGTACAATATTTTTCTGAAAAACGAAAAGAAAAATGTTCAAATGTATGATATTATTTTTGAATTCTTTACAACACACATGATAGTAAATATGACATAGATTCCTCATTTGTACTTGAATGGCAGATAAAGAAAATGCATTTGATACATAATACAAGAGACATTAAAGTTCAATTCTCTGGTATAATCGGACATATTGTGTACCTTGTGTAGACTCTCTACAACCCTAACAATATCATAGAAAATAACAATGGCTTCTTTCTCTGTCAATTTCTTCTCCTTAATCACATAATGCTGAAGGTTAATGAGGTCTGCATTTTTATTGCTGAAGTCATGAGGGATGAGGCAGTCCAGGACCAGACATAGTCGTTGTTTCCTTTGACCAGTATACTGAATACGCCCAGATGGATCCAGAACCTCCCTCTCCTCCCAAGCCTCATCCTGAAATCAACGTCTATAGTTTTTAAGTACACACACACAAACAGTTCTTACATAACCATAAAACATGTCTCTATCATTTTTTTATGCCTATGATTTCAACTATAGATGTTGTGCATACATGTACAAATTTCAAATTCATGAACATGTGTCAAAAATTGTACCAATCAAAACTGCTTAGCTTACTGATTTAATCATTTTTCAAAACAATGTTTTCAGTATTTTCTTCATTAAATCCTATGTACATGTATTGTATTGCACATGCACACTTTAAACACAGGTGCACAACAACAAAACAACACTTACTTTGAAGAGTCCGTGATGATGGACTACCCCATCTTGATGTCTCAATAGTGACAGCAAAGAGTACTCAGTGTGTAGAAGCATCTTACCCTGCCTGTCATCCTGGCTCTCCTTGTTTGGGTTTTCAAGGGTGAGCATCTGTCAATAAACCAGCATCAAATACAGATTGATTTGATTTTACAGGCATTTTATTAATAAATACTTTTTAGTAAATCCAATCAGACAACAGGCTGAAGCCTAAACATGCCTTCATACAACCCAGCAAGTGGTCAACGGATCATAGCCTGATGCAGTGTGGGATTTTTATTGTTCCTTGTTTGTTAGTCTAGATCTAGTTTGCCAAACTGAGTCTGTGATAACATGATAACAGGAAACATGACAGAATTTTGGGGTCTGAGGTTATGGTCAAGCATTAAACCAAAATACTGCATTACTATTCAGCTGTATGATGTTTCAATTATGCTATTTTTATTTCTTAATGTACGCAAACACATTTTTTATTTGTAATAAAACTAATAATGCATATTTAAGTACCAGTATAAACACCAATATTCAGTATTAAGAGAGATTATTTGCAAATGATGAGGACTTACCTTCAACGTATAAAAGTCATCAGTGCCTTCTTTTCTAGCCAAACATTGCACAATACTTTTCACAGGTGATGCCTGCAGTCTTGGCCCTACAAATTAATATTGACAGGAAATACTCACTGATCAGATTATCACATGACTTGCAAACAAAGTATGTTTTATATATATAAACAATAATTCAAGTATAAATTTCTAAGGACATGATTCTTTGCATTAATTAACTGAGCACTTTCAATATATATATAGTACTGTATTTATTAAGCATGAAAAGTTTCTCTGCTGCAGTGAGAAAAAATATGTATTTGGAAATAAGAATATTTTTAAAGAAGAAAAGAAACTAAACTATTAATTTGTTATCTATTTATGCTAACAGTATGTTAATTTGGAATCTATTAATATTAACAGCATGTAGACTATGTACCAAGTAAGTAAGGTCCTGCTCTTTTCGTTTCCCCACTAGATGGGAATGGCCCCTTTTGTTTACTGCTTGAAGGTCCTCGGTCAGACCTTTGTTGTCCTTCTATTCTTGGCAACTTGCTAGACCCACTAGCCTGCTGCTGTTGGGACAAAGATGAAAATGCAAAAGACCGCTTCATTTTTCTTTGATTCAGCTCATGCTCATCACATCAGAGACAGATTCCCCCAAAACGTCTCCATCTCCTGGTCATTACCTCAGGATGTCTCACAGCCATTTTACATATGTTGTACTTCCCAAGCCCTAAAATAGAAAAGAGGAAATAAGAAATACAAGAAACATAAATTATCCAGTATACAAGCACAGACTTATTTCAGTCTGTGATACAAGAAATCCCATTGCATTACTACCTCAGACTGGTGGGAATTTCCTTTTAGTAGTAAGTATATATTTGTGAGATGTGTCTGTAGAGTGAGATGCTGATGAGGTATCATTCAAACAGAATAGAATATCAGTGATGGATCAAAGAGATACAAACTTACTAGATGGGAAACATCCTTTAATTTGCAAGGATACATAGGAACACCAACATGCCCTCCTATCACTGAAGATGATGAAGATCTTCTTAACTCAGACACATTGGTGTAAGTCATAAAATGTTTTTCAGTAACCACAAAAAATAGTATATTCACAAGAATGGATCAAGACATGCATGCTATCAATTAATATTTGTAAACAGCAATTTCAAATATGTGTTGTCTTATTTGTTAAAAATTCATATATAAACCATACTCTGCACAGATAAGTGAATCTATTTTTAGAATGTTTTCGCCAGCATTTTTCTGACAAAGGGTTTGATTATTATCAATGGCAATAATGAATAGGGGTATAGTTTAATTTGTGTATAAAATGGACAACATCTTTCTGAAATTTTAAAGCCACATACCCCCGAAGAAACACATATCAATGTTTACATTTTGAGCTTTTTACAGTTTTTGGACTTGATACATACCTAACAGATTATCGTGAATCAGAAACTGAAAGAAAATGTGTATTTATGAAAGTATACGGGGAATTCCCAAAAATAATAACTGTGGCTGCCAGACCAAGTCCCACAATGCAATGGCAGGTTTTACACTCCATACAAAATGGTGGAATGCAGAAAGCGTGGACATGCGAAAACGCACAGATTATGCCAAAAAAAAGATGCAAAAGTAAGTGGAATTGGCAAAACCTGAGTATTTCCTTAGGAAAGTAAATGATTTGTTGGAACTGAGCGAGAGAAGAAAATGTGGTGGGAATAGACTTGATTTCTGATTTTGCCAGACGTCTATTGGATTGCTGGTTAGCTTTTTAACGTGTCAACTTCGCCGATCTAAAATGTTATTGCTAAATTTTAGAATTAAGCATTTAAATGTAAACTATGTTTGTTTATTTTGTTCAGTTATGACGCGAATATTCTGTTTATAAGTTAAAATGAAAGCATTATTTTAGCAAAGTTCACATATGCTCGATATGTAAACAACAGCCATGTGTGTAGTTTATGTGCAGTTTTCAGCTCCGTGACAAATCTCCCGATAAATATAGATGCGGCAAGTTATTTTTTTACACTGATGTCTCAAGGACTCCCCGGTCAAGCGTCCAGGCCAGTGGTCATTTTAATGTTAGGAGAGCGTGAATGAGCATCTTGGATTGCCATTAATACATGTGTGCAACTAGAATTTTAGGTTGTTTGACAGTATGTGGCTTTAATTTGTAAATGAAGTTAAATACCATACAACTATTGTAGTAGGATAGGGAAATTCACGCTAGCCTAAGCTAGTAAGGTGACCTTATACTCTTTACTTTTACACTATGTCTATATATGTGAATACAAAAATCCATTTTGTCCGGTTATTTTCAAAAAAGGACTTTATGACTTCATGTACTCCAATATGTCTGAGTTCAGAAATGGTTTCCACTGCAAAGAGAGGTCGTGTTTGAGTCCAGTGCATCCTCTAAAATCCAAGGACGTAATATACCAACTAAGCTAGGTTATGGAAATATTTTGTCACACGTGAATAATCACTTGTCACATTTTGCAACCTCATCTCAATTTTTTCCGTATTCATCTGTGTATAAATTTAATTTAAAATAACCCAAGTTTCTTTTCTGTGCAATAGGCTAATCAAACAATTCAGTTCTTTTTGTAAGATTTTTAGACACTCTCTTTTTGTCTTACCTTCTCCATCATAAACAGGAAGTCAGCATTATCAATAGAGTGCTTTAACTAATGATGACAATACACGCACTTAGTACAAAAACCGACGTCATAATTCAAACATCGCAGAATCACTTTGTATTGTTCAGGATATAAAACATTTCGGGGACACAGATGAAAAAAAGAAAATGGCTACTGTGGGGAGAAGAACGTGCTGTCACTTCGCCAAACGTTTACAATGTAATATATAGTGGTCCATATGCACTTTATTACCCACCTGTTCATTACCTTTTCTTCATTACAGCATTTCCTCCAAAATTGATGAGATTAATGGTCAGACTTTTTTTATCTTCAATTTACTGTGATTGAAGTTGTCTTGAGTTGAGGACGAAATCAGAGTTGTCGACTTGGAAATCGTTAGAGGACACAGCCGAGATGGTGTTCAGTTTTGAAAACATCAATCGCATGTTTATTGTGACATCTTCCTCTGAAAACAAGGAAATGATTTACCCGTAACTAACCTGACAAAATATAGATGATCATATTACACTAATATAATTTTAGGCATGGCCTATGTGAGAGCGCAGCAATCCCGGTGCCCATGGAATTCGAGAAACAAGCACACATAATCTAGTGTACTAGAATAGTAAATCCCACGTTATAAAATGAATATATTGCCAACAGATCTATACACTGGTTCGTAATAAAGTATATATCAACAAGAATTATGATTTACATAACTTACTACAAAAACTAATCGTAGAATAAGTCTTAAAATAGACTGATTAAGCGATGACAAGGTGACGGGACAGTAGAACGAATATTCATACCCTGCCTACACTGCTCTCCGGCAGGGTATGAAGTCCCTCCCATTGCCGATAGTGTAGCAAGCCCCGATGTGATTCACATCGGGCAGTATTAGCGGTGGTAAAATTTTTCTCGGATGAAAAAAACACATGTAAATTGATGATTCTGGTATCTATTATCAATATTCAAGCCACAAACCTGCACATTACTTCAAATGTTTGACAATAAATAGTTAAATCCAAAACGAGCAAGACACACGGAGATATCAGTTCAAACATACCGCCATCTTTGATACAAGTGTAAAGGTCTATTTCCTTATAAGGAAATCAAAATAAATTGATGCTAATGAGGTTTCCCGCGAGATTTCAACAGAAAAACAAATTCGGAGTAATATATCTCGGTAAGGAAGGTCAATTCATTCTGTAATTATTTAATTATGCAAAGTAAGATTCGCTTTCTTCACAAGAGTTACAAAAGAGTGGTTAAATATCTCTGATTATGTATTTATTTATCGTAGTAGCTTCATCCATATATGGATCACGGGTTCCATATTTGGGTTAGAATCCTCGCGAGAGTTCTTCGAGAAGTATCATGGCGGATTACGGCGACAACTCTGAGCAGTATGATATCAGAATATGCGAATTAAAGATTTCTAGATTAGACGGTAGGCTAATACATTGCAAAATTGTATTAGAAATGTTTAATTATACGAACTATTACTCCAAAGTTAAACGATATCCGCTATTTGTAGCATTTTCGAGGTTCACTGTTTTGCTACATTACGAGCAATGGGAGGGAATCGTAGCTCTGACGACGACCATCTGTCAGAAATTGTCCGTCCGTCGTCCAGAGCTACGTTATCGCAGCTAACGGGACAGCAGATCTCGCAGATGAGCAGCAGACGACAACAAAAAATTTCGGAAGTCCTCTTTATTTTATGTGCTATATTTGGTAAACTTGTATGCAACTCGAACGGACCGGAGCTGCACTCGTAAAACACCGGAAATATTTTCGTTGAAAATTATACCGTTACGTTTTGAATATAAAAAATTAAGAACTTGTTCGTGATAAATTTTATTAACAAATTCTAACTAGTGTGAAGTCAAACATTTGCATATTTTTAAAATCTTGATATTTTGTAATCTCCCGAGAATGTGACTTTGAATACAGTCTTGCGCAACACTGGATCTTGTCGTGACTTCCTGTTTCCGGTTACTGAGAAAGTTTTTGAACTCTAAGTATATTGGGGGAAAAGGGGGGGGTTTCCTGAGACATCTCTACCATTAAGTTTGCTATGCGAACGGGCTTCGCCCGTTCGAGCTGCGCTCTCTAATACAAGGGATTTGGTCTGAAGGAGACTAAATGATGTTAAAACCTTGGATTTTAAAGACTTTTTTGAACTGATATTTAAGATTTTCATCTTTGGTTGAAAGGAACTGAATATTGTATTTGTCTTTTTTCCCAATATCATTACCCACCTGGGAGGCAAAGGGGCAGCGGGCAGGTCTCGTGCATAGAGGACATGTTTACAGTGCCAGAATACTGAATGAAAGTGCACTGCCATGCATACTTCTAAGAAGTAGAACTCAGGACGAAAAAAAAAAATATTTGTAATGAATTGAAACTAAAATGAGGGTTTTCCATGATCATGAAACAATTATGTGAGTAATACAGGCTTTTAGAGCATACCGTTTTCAATTGTAATATGTCTTCAGAATGATTTTCATTTTATTTTGCAGTAACTTCTACAAATCCACAGACTGTTATCAAGAGATGGTCAAACACAGTCCCAGGCCATGTGATTGATAAGCAAAGACAATCTCCAATGTCATCTGATCGATTAAAAATGGAGGAAGTTGATAAAGCTATTAAAGTTCCAAAGGATTTTACGTAAGATTTTTAATTTGTTGCCTACAGTGTAATGTTACATGTACATGCATGTACATGTGTTGTAGGTCATTCCACAACTAATCTGGTTATATAACTTTACCAAGCTCACTTGAAAGATAGGTTTCCATAACTTCCAAACCTTTATTATGATGTCATTCTTATTGTGACGTCATAATTGTCACATCAGCAATAACGAAATATGGCTGTTGAAAAGGCCCCTCTGTCTTTGTTCATTCATTGTAGGAGCAAAATTCCTGGATATAGTCTTTAAAAATCGTCAAATGTAAATATAAGCATTAAACTGCTTTCATTTGGAAGTTATGGGCTGATGAATGCCAACTGGACAAAGGCAAATTTAGAATGAAGCACTAAATTTGGCTTTGTCAATCCAGCAGCTGAAGATAGGTAGTTATCAGTACAGCTGTAAAGATATTGCTTTTTAGGTCACCTGAAACAAAGTGACCTATTCTAATCGCCTTTTGTCCGTCCTTCATCTGTAAACAATTTACATTTTCGACTTCTTCTCCAAAACCTCTGAACCAAATTAAATGAAATTTGGCTGGAAGCTTCTATGGCTAAAGGTCAACCAAAAATGTGAATTATATGGTCCCCACCCCTAGGGGCCCAAGGGGTGGGATCAAAAAGGGTAAAATTGACTAAAACTTCAAAAATCTTCTTCTTTACTCTTAGATATATTAAAATCAAATACTCTTCATAGATGGAACGGTCTTAAGGTGCTTTACCAAAATTGTGAATTTCATGATCCTTGGATCTCACATTTTACGCCTGTGGAGGGGTAAACTTTACAATAATTCTTATAGGGAAACCACATTTTTGACTATCATTTGTTTGATTTCTATTGGAATTGGAAAACTTTGTTAACATTATCAGCTTGGGATGACAGCTTAATGGTAGGTACATGTTGGCCCTGATTGATCCCTTGGACTGATGGGTGGGGCCAAAAAGGATCAATTAAATCAACTGAAATATTTTTGAACTCTTGTGACTGTCAAGGCCCACGGACCTCTTGTTTTCTGTTGTGTCTGTAATTAGATGGTGTGTTTACTTCTTAGAAATTTTCATATGTTAATAAAAGTTGGTTATCACAAGAGGAGAATTCATTATTAAGAAAGGACTGTAAAGGTTAATGTTAGATATGGAGAGGGCCTCAGGGGTCATGTATGTTTGAAAATAAACGAAACAATTTCGGTAAAATCAAATCAGAATTTATTGAAATAAAACAATTCATTATCAAATTAATCCTCATCAAACACAGATTATGTTTCCTTAATTCTAGGTTCTAGCATGTTTCTTGAACCTTTTTATTGAATATGGATTTATATTGATAACCAAATAACAGTGTTACAGAATATTGTTTGTTATGATTACCATATAAAATCTCGTGAATTAATCTGTGTATTAGTGTGAGAGTTTGCTACCATTACAGGTCAGTGTATCCCGAGTTTCTCCCAAACCGTTCTCCCGAGTCGTACAGAGATAATTTGAGAGATGCTTTGGAGAGAAAGGATATGTTGAAACGCAGGGCACACATACATTTGCCAGAGTTTCATGTTGGTAAGAAAATTTATTTTTATATGCGTTGAAAACATTTGACTATAAATTGCAAATTCTAACACCCAATACATACATTGTATGTATTATATGTTGGTTGCAAATTCGAACCATTGTGTTCTTCTGAAAATCTCAAAATTTCTCAAAATTAAACATACCTAACTATGACCATTATATAAATCTGTGATTTCAGAAAGATATGTTGTGTAGTTGAGATATAGCTACAACAAGACTTGTTCAAGTACATACCACAGATGGGAAGTGGTTCAAATCTGATGAAATTGGACTACAAACTAATGTGTAAAAACGTTGGTTTGAATTACCTTCTGTAACAAAAGTATTTTCTTCTAAAATGTGAAAATTGGGACTCTTTAACATGTTTCCTTTAAATGATTACACTAAATGACAATTATTTCCTACTCATAACACACTCTGTGATTTCATTCTTAATTTACCATAACTTTTAGTAGAAATTAAACAATACAAAACCAAAAAATGGTATCTAGCTTTTCAACAGTTACCTAATTATTTCTTTAGTAGGAGTGTATATCAGCATATCATTGATGTCGACAACTGTATGAACAAAACCAAACACCATGATTTGTGTTGAGAGTTATCCCCCTTAAAATAGCTTTTACATATAGCTGTGTTTGTGGGAAAATCATACAACAGGTTAAAAAAACATGTTTATAGTGTCTTATTGGACCATGTAAGTTTAAGGCATTTTGTTATTTTTACTCAAAGAACTGAAGGAATCCTCATGAAACTTGTGAGAATTCATTCTTGATTGATCACAATTAAGCTATTGTTATATGGCTGGACTTTTCCTAGTTTTCTGGTAGGGATCCATTGGATTGGGAAATTATATGAGGTATAACTTAAAATTGGGAGAAGGGGTTGAAAATTAAAAAAAAATATATTTTGTAGATTTCTGTTCATTTATTTTACAACTGAGTATACTGTTGACTGCCCATTTGATTCGAGTTCTGTTCTACAGTATGGAATGAAAACATGAAACATTTGTATTATAGCTATATACCAGGTAGTCTATAAATTATTTTTTTGCATTGATATGCACATTGACTTTTATTTACTTTTTAAACATTTAAAAAATGACAACGAATGGGAATTTGTAACCAGCAAATTGGGAATTTATGCTAAATTTTCGGAGGGGAATAGGGCCATTATTTGGCCCCAAATTCAACTGGAGGAAAATCTCTGTATTGTCAAGGTGTCAATGTCAAAGGTCAAATTCATTATCATTACATTTCTTCTTTACAAATAGCCTGTGATCTCATTTCTGCCTTCCACACTCAACTAATTGGTGCAAAAACTACAGCGTTCAATCTGAAAAAGAGTTTTTTTAGGTCACCTGAGACGAAGTCTCAGTTGACCTATTGCAATCGCCTTTTGTCGTGCGTCGTCCGTCGTCCGTCGTGCGTCGTAAACAATTTACATTTTCAACTTCTTCTCAAAAACCGCTGAACTAAATTCAATGAAATTTTACAGGAAGCTTCCATGGCTGAGGGTGAACCAAAATTGTGAATTATATGGTCCCCACCCCCCAGGGGCCTGCGGGGCGGGGCCAAAAAGGGTCAAATTGACTAAAACTTCAAAAATCTTCTTCTCTACTCTCAGATATGGTAGAATCAAATACTCTTCATAGATGGAAGGGTCTTAAGGTGCTTTACCAAAATTGTGAATTTCATGACCCTGGGGTCTCATGTTTGCCCCTGGGGAGGGGGTAAACGTTACTATAGTTTATATAGGGAAATCACATTTTTGACTATTATTTGTTGGATTTGTATTGGAATTCATTCTAACTTGTATCAAATTATCAGCATGGGATGACACTTTGATGGTATGTACATGTTGGCCCTATTTGACCCCCAGGGGCTGGTGGGCGGGGCTAAAAAAGGGTCAAATTGACAAAAATTTCAAAAATCTTCTTCTTTACTCTCAGATATGGTAGAATCAAACACTCTTCAAAGATGGAATGGTCTTAAGGTGCTTTACCAAAATTGTGAATTTCATGACCCTGGGGTCTCACGTTTGCCCCTGGGGAGGGGGTAAACTTTACTATAGTTTATATAGGGAAATCACATTTTTGACTATTATTTGTTGGATTTGTATTGGAATTCATTCTAACTTGTATCAAATTATCAGCATGGGATGACACTTTGATGGTATGTACATGTTGGCCCTAGTTGACCCCCAGGGGCCTGCGGGGCGGGGCCAAAAAGGGTAAAATTTACAAAAATTTCAAAAATCTTCTTCTCTACTCTTAGATATGGTTTAATCAAATACTCTTCATAGATGGAAGGATCTTAAGGTTCTTTACCAAAATTGTGAATTTCATGACCCTGGGGTCTCACGTTTGCCCCTGGGGAGGGGGTAAACTTTACTATAGTTTATATAGGGAAATCACATTTTTGACTATTATTTGTTGGATTTGTATTGGAATTCATTCTAACTTGTATCACATTATCAGCATGGGATGACACTTTGATGGTATGTACATGTTGGCCCTAGTTGACCCCCAGGGGCTGGTGGGCGGGGCCAAAAAGGGTCAAATTGACAAAAATTTCAAAAATCTTCTTCTCTACTCTTAGATATGGTAGAATCAAATACTCTACATAGATGGAAGGATCTTAAGGTGCTTTACCAAAATTATGAATTTCATGACCCTGGGGTCTCATGTTTGCCCCTGGGGAGGGGGTAAACTTTACTATAGTTTATATAGGGAAATCACATTTTTGACCATTACTTGTTGAATTTTTATTGGAATTCATTCTAACTTCGTTAACATATCAGCTTGGGATGACAGTTTGATGGTATGTACATGTTGGCTCTGACTGACCCCCAGGGGCTGATGGGCTGGGCCAAAAAGGGTCAAATTAACAGAAATTTTAAAAATCTTCTTCTTACAGCCCAAATAAGGTAGAATTAAATACTCTTCACAGATCGAAGGGTCTTAAGGTGCTTTACCATAATTGTGAATTTCCTAGCCCTGGGGTCTCGCGTTTGCCCCATGGGAGGGGATAAACTTTACTATAGTTATAGGGAAATCACATTTTTGACTATCATTTGTTTTATTTGTTTTGAAATTCATTCTTTCATTCAAATTTACTGAAATATTTCAAAAATCAGGTGACCGTTAAGGCCCATGGGCCTCTTGTTTTTAGGCTAATAATCCTCATCAAACACAGATTATGTTTCCTTAATTCTAGGTTCTAGCATGTTTCTTGAACCTTTTTATTGAATATGGATTTATATTGATAACCAAATAACAGTGTTACAGAATATTGTTTGTTATGATTACCATATAAAATCTCGTGAATTAATCTGTGTATTAGTGTGAGAGTTTGCTACCATTACAGGTCAGTGTATCCCGAGTTTCTCCCAAACCGTTCTCCCGAGTCGTACAGAGATAATTTGAGAGATGCTTTGGAGAGAAAGGATATGTTGAAACGCAGGGCACACATACATTTGCCAGAGTTTCATGTTGGTAAGAAAATTTATTTTTATATGCGTTGAAAACATTTGACTATAAATTGCAAATTCTAACACCCAATACATACATTGTATGTATTATATGTTGGTTGCAAATTCGAACCATTGTGTTCTTCTGAAAATCTCAAAATTTCTCAAAATTAAACATACCTAACTATGACCATTATATAAATCTGTGATTTCAGAAAGATATGTTGTGTAGTTGAGATATAGCTACAACAAGACTTGTTCAAGTACATACCACAGATGGGAAGTGGTTCAAATCTGATGAAATTGGACTACAAACTAATGTGTAAAAACGTTGGTTTGAATTACCTTCTGTAACAAAAGTATTTTCTTCTAAAATGTGAAAATTGGGACTCTTTAACATGTTTCCTTTAAATGATTACGCTAAATGACAATTATTTCCTACTCATAACACACTCTGTGATTTCATTCTTAATTTACCATAACTTTTAGTAGAAATTAAACAATACAAAACCAAAAAATGGTATCTAGTTTTTCAACAGTTACCTAATTATTTCTTTAGTAGGAGTGTATATCAGCATATCATTGATGTCGACAACTGTATGAACAAAACCAAACACCATGATTTGTGTTGAGAGTTATCCCCCTTAAAATAGCTTTTACATGTAGCTGTGTTTGTGGGAAAATCATACAACAGGTTAAAAAAAACATGTTTATAGTGTCTTATTGGACCATGTAAGTTTAAGGCATTTTGTTATTTTTACTCAAAGAACTGAAGGAATCCTCATGAAACTTGTGAGAATTCATTCTTGATTGATCACAATTAAGCTATTGTTATATGGCTGGACTTTTCCTAGTTTTCTGGTAGGGATCCATTGGATTGGGAAATTATATGAGGTATAACTTAAAATTGGGAGAAGGGGTTGAAAATTAAAAAAAAAAAATATTTTGTAGATTTCTGTTCATTTATTTTACAACTAAGTATACTGTTGACTGCCCATTTGATTTGAGTTCTGTTCTACAGTATGGAATGAAAACATGAAACATTTGTATTATAGCTATATACCAGGTAGTCTATAAATTATTTTTTTGCATTGATATGCACATTGACTTTTATTTACTTTTTAAACATTTAAAAAATGACAACAAATGGGAATTTGTAACCAGCAAATTGGGAATTTACGCTAAATTTTCGGAGGGGAATAGGGCCATTATTTGGCCCCAAATTCAACTGGAGGAAAATCTCTGTATTGTCAAGGTGTCAATGTCAAAGGTCAAATTCATTATCATTACATTTCTTCTTTACAAATAGCCTGTGATCTCATTTCTGCCTTCCACACTCAACTAATTGGTGCAAAAACTACAGCGTTCAATCTGAAAAATAGTGGGTTTTTTTCTCATTCTAGTCTTTAGACTAGAATTGAATCTAAAAAGTGACTCTGACTGGTGCATTTTCTGGTCCATTTTTACAGGTAGTATACTAGCAGTGACTGCTGCAGATCATTTTGCTCCGGACAAGACCAACAGATTTGTTGGGATATGTATTGAACGTGAGGGACATGGAATGTGGCATAAATTTACTTTGAGGAATGTCATCGACAACCAAGGTAATGACAAGGATTGGTAGTTACTGTATTAGATAATATAAACTATGATGCATGTACATAGTAGTATATAATTTATAATACATCTCATAAAGGCTTTTTGATAAGATAATATTTTATCTAACCTACAATACACAAAACATGATCCATTGAATTTTGATTCTTAATGTCAAGAATATTAACTATGAAATATTTATGAAATTTATTAGATAAAAGGCACTTTGTAATAATATATGCCCAATATTATCATAAAGGAGAGGAATAATGAACACAGGTTGTAAGGAAAAATATTCAAGACACCATTGTCATTGGCAAGAAGTCAATGACAGGAAAGAAATATTACAGTATTTTATTCTTTCATATCTATGGCAATCTTTTATTACAGGTGTTGAGATTTCATACCACCTTTATAATCCTACTATACAAAAAATAGAGGTGTTAAAACTGGAAAAGCGGGCAGACGAACACCTGCGTTACCTTAGAAACGCCCCACATGAATACAGCACAGTTCCATTTGATCTGAAGGCAACCTTAATTGCCAGAGGCCAACCTGTACCAATCAATGACATAAAGGTAAATTTGTGACGCCTTAGTACTGTTTCAGTCGCTGTAGCCCTGGCCACTGTTTTTCCTGTTCTACTGTCCCACAACATGTAATTGAACCTGTAACTGTTATTACCTGAAGAACTATCATGTCCAGGATTAAGAAATTTGGATTGTAGCTTAATTGCAGGGGCGGAGAGATCTCTGTTTGTTTAAAAAACATATATGGCTCCCTGGTTTTGATATTCATGGTCATAATAAGTTCATATTTGTTATGTTGCTTGCAGGTGAACGTAACAAACCTTTAAGGTCATTGGATCAAATGTGTTGAATATGCAAGTAGGTTGAGATTTCTTAATTTTTTTAGAGCCTTAAACAGTCACTTTCTGTTACAGGTACCATTAAACCCCAAGCCTTGGCTTGAAAGATGGGAACGGCAGGACTTGGAAGGAGCAGAATTTACTGTTAATTTAACTGCAAAGCAACAGAAGAAGTTTGATGCATCACAAGCTCCACGTAAACTGAACAAATATGATTTAATGAAAAAATATAGGACAACAATAAACAAAGAAGAAAAAGAATCAATCAGTAGAGAAATGTACGAAAGTAATACAATGGAGGAGTAAAGTGTGTGAGAGTGTTATATGTGATCATATCATGTTTGAAATCTGTAAATACATAATTATAAAATTCATTTTCTGATGGTTTTTTTTTGTATTTTTGATATTCATCAGGAGAGGGCAGTTAATAGCCTGGATATGTATGTGAATTGTTCAATATTTGCTAAAAACAATGCCCATATGTGCAAATGTAAAACTTCATATTATCTACATAGTGAGCTGTCATGGTGGTTGAAAAAAGAACATTGAATATCTGACATCATATGCCATCATTTGTCATTAAGTTAGGACATCTTTGTCGCCCTAATTCCTCAATTAATCGTGAGGACATTTTTGTGGCCATTGTTCCTCACTAATTTGCGAGGAAACTTTCTATCCACCATTCCTCTATAAGTTAGAACATCTTTGTAGCCATCATTCCTCAATAAATTGCAAGGACACTTTTGTTGCCATAATTCCTCAATAAATTGCAAGGACACTTCGTGGCCATCATTCCTCATTAAATTGCAAGGAAGTTTTTGTTGTCTACCATTTCTCAATAAGTTAGGACATCT
The DNA here is from genome assembly GCF_902652985.1 of Pecten maximus. Taxonomy (NCBI): domain Eukaryota; kingdom Metazoa; phylum Mollusca; class Bivalvia; order Pectinida; family Pectinidae; genus Pecten; species Pecten maximus. The sequence goes on from NC_047019.1 coordinate 36,177,137, forward strand.
TTGTGACCGCCATTCCTCAATACTTTGTGAGGACATCTTTATTGCCGTCATTTCTCAATAACTTTCGACAACAACGTTGTGGCCATCATTCCTCATTAAGATGGGACATCTTTGTGGCCACCACCCAACAATAAATTGTGAGGATATATTTGTGGCCACAACCCATCAATAAATTGTGAGGATATATTTGTGGCCACCACCCATCAATAAATTGTGAGGACCTCTTTGTGGCCACCACCCATCAATAAATTGTGAGGACCTCTTTGTGGCCACCACCCATCAATAAATTGTGAGGACCTCTTTGTGGCCACCACCCATCAATAAATTGTGAGGATATATTTGTGGCCACCACCCATCAATAAATTGTGAGGACCCCTTTGTGGCCACCACCCATCAATAAATTGTGAGGATATATTTGTGGCCACCACCCATCAATAAATTGTGAGGACCTCTTTGTGGCCACCACCCATCAATAAATTGTGAGGACCTCTTTGTGGCCACCACCCATCAATAAATTGTGCGGATATATTTGTGGCCACCACCCATCAATAAACTGTGAGGATATATTTGTGGCCCCCACCCATCAATACATTGTGAGGATATATTTGTGGCCACCACCCATCAATAAATTGTTAGGATATATTTGTGGTCACCACCCATCAATAAATTGTGAGGACCTCTTTGTGGCCACTATCCATCAATAAATTGTGAGGACCTCTTTGTGGCCATCAATCCTCTATACGATCGAAAAACATCTTTGTGTAGTCCTTTTTAAGTAAGGAGGACATTTTTGTGGCCATCTTTCCTTTATAAATATGAGGACATCCCTCAATAAATTGTAAGGACATCTTTGTGGCCACCATTCCTTTATAAGATGTTAACACCTGTCCTGTAGAAGTTGTTAGACATCGTTGTGGCCACCTGTCCTATAGAAGTTGTTAGACATCGTTGTGGCCACCTGTCCTATAGAAGTTGTTAGACATCGTTTTGGCCACCCGTTCTATAGAAGTTGTTAGACATCGTTGTGGCCACCTGTCCTATAGAAGTTGTTAGACATCGTTGTGGCCACCCGTCCTATAGAAGTTGTAAGACATCGTTGTGGCCACCCGTCCTATAGAAGTTGTAAGACATCGTTGTTGACACCTGTCCTATAGAAGTTGTAAGACATCGTTGTTGACACCTGTCCTATAGAAGTTGTTAGACATCGTTGTGGCCACCCGTCCTATAGAAGTTGTTAGACATCGTTGTTGACACCTGTCCTATAGAAGTTGTTAGACATCGTTGTGGCCACCTGTCCTATAGAAGTTGTTAGACATCTTTGTTGACACCTGTCCTATAGAAGTTGTTAGACATCGTTGTTGACACCTGTCCTATATAAGTTGTTAGACATCGTTGTTGACACCTGTCCTATGGAAGTTGTTAGACATCGTTGTTGACACCTGTCCTATAGAAGTTGTTAGACATCGTTGTTGACACCTGTCCTATAGAAGTTGTTAGACATCGTTGTTGACACCTGTCCTATAGAAGTTGTAAGACATCGTTGTTGACACCTGTCCTATATAAGTTGTTAGACATCGTTGTTGACACCTGTCCTATAGAAGTTGTTAGACATCGTTGTGGCCACCTGTCCTATAGAAGTTGTTAGACATCTTTGTTGACACCTGTCCTATAGAAGTTGTTAGACATCGTTGTTGACACCTGTCCTATATAAGTTGTTAGACATCGTTGTTGACACCTGTCCTATAGAAGTTGTTAGACATCGTTGTTGACACCTGTCCTATAGAAGTTGTTAGACATCGTTGTTGACACCTGTCCTATAGAAGTTGTTAGACATCGTTGTTGACACCTGTCCTATAGAAGTTGTAAGACATCGTTGTTGACACCTGTCCTATATAAGTTGTTAGACATCGTTGTTGACACCTGTCCTATAGAAGTTGATAGACATCTTTGTTGCCACCTGTCCTATAGAAGTTGTTAGACATCGTTGTTGACACCTGTCCTATAGAAGTTTTTAGACATCGTTGTTGACACCTGTCCTGTATTAGTTTTTAGACATCGTTGTTGACACCTGTCCTGTATTAGTTTTTAGACATCGTTGTTGACACCTGTCCTATAGAAGTTGTTAGACATCGTTGTTGACTTGCTACAGTAAATGGCAGGAGATGTGTCGGGACATTTCTACATCACAGTATTTCTGTTTGATACTGTTAAACCCAGCGTGTTCAAAACGGTAAAATAATGTGACTGCTGTTTATAATAGTTATACCTGGTACAGGGTAAGGTCACACAATCATACTTCCATAAAGAGTGACTCTCAAGGTGTAACACATACAAAGTCTATAAGTAAATGTGACATTAAAATATAAAATATTGTCAAGGAATATTACTTGTTGTCTATATGGTATTTCACTGGTAGAAAATGGAACGATTACAAGCATCAGATATACCTAAGGTTAAATATGTTGTTATGGTATAGCTCTGTTACCAATAGTGCTGAGGACATTTTCTACCATTTTATTCAGATAGTGTATCACCCGAGTCGAGGGATGCATGGTCATTTTGAACAGGTTCCCAAATAGCAATGGATTTCTCGTATTTCTTGTTCCTAAACTGGGCCAGACTAAATGTTGGTTGTTAAGTTATACATAGGCTTACAATTCCCATATCATATATCCTTTCTGACGGCAACCATAGAGGGGATAATCTTATTCAGACCGAGACACTTCACAAATGTCTCTTGTATGGCTACGTCATTGCAGCTAGGGCAGCCTGGGACGCCACACTAATTCACCACAACTTCATTCTGCCACTGTGCTGGGTGACTTTAGCCACGCCTTAATTAATGCATATCTACTTATTGACTAGCCAAGTTTGGATCGCTGCATGATATTCATGCGGCGGTTTCAGCGGTCCTGTGGAAAAATATTCTGAGATTAATATTTTTTATCAGAACTATGAACTAGGACAGTGAGCTGCGTAAAATGGAATGATTACAAGAAGTAAGGCGGGGATGTCTACTTCTTACTGCATTGTACCGACATGCGCTGATTTGCCATCTGATTAGACTCCTTACATACTTATTGCATTGTTGTACATCATAATTTTAGAAAGAGATGCATACTTCAACTGGCAAGGAGCACTGTCTTGGTAGTTTCATCATCCCAGCGTCCACGCAGTCAGTGACAAACTCTAATATTCCATATTGGATAGATCCTATCAATATCCACACCAGGAATACACACCTGGGAATTCAGCGGAATGCTGCTACCGACACTGTTGATTCCGATATACAGAATACCACTGTTGATTCCAATATACAGAATACCATGCGTGTAATGTACAGTTCTCTAAAGCCAATTCGATGACAACTATACCTAACATCCAGATGGCGACAACAAGGTCTCATAAACATGCGTCATTATTGTGTACATGCTTTCGAGAGGAAGATCAACAGGGACTAGCTTTCGGGAAACTCTGGATGAGCTTGAAGAGATCATTAATAAATTCCAGTTGTAACTTAACACCCAACAACTTTTAGTGTGATCCAGTTTGAGACATAATGAATGCGAGGTAATCAATGCTATTCGATAACAAGTTCAATATAACGAAAGATACACGGATTGTGCATCCTCCGACTCGGATGATGTGAATAATTGTATTTCGTTGGCATCTGCCTTTTCTCTCCATTTCTTAGATATTAGTCCCATGCTATTTTCCTTTGCGGAGACATGAAGATGCCTCCTTACAATTATGCAATTCAGCCAGAATATGGAACTGAAAACGTTTCAAGGGGGATGATCAACATTTTCCTGTGCTAATGATAGAGATGTAGCTGAAATTGATTACATTGTACTCAACCAGAGAGCAAAATAGCTTTTTAGAGCCCCGATAATGAAACCTCAAAAAAACCTCGGACCACATTTCAGGTGTCATTAAGGTTAACCTTTAATATCAACAAGATTGAGAAAGTTAAAAAAAAATGAAATCTTAAAATCAAACTGGAACAAGTGTTATCATACCTTAAAGATCCTATATCAGTGAGATAACTACAGTAGACGTCAAATGAATTTTAATCGATCAGGGCAATTACCACCTCAACACCAAACTTGCTACTGCAAAGACTGAAAGAGTACATTGGGGTACAAACCTACCATACGGAGGGAAAACATATGTATCAACATCTGTGGAGACGTGAAGTAGCTGGCAAACCACACCATCTTAACAACAAGCTCTACTGTGATAGGATAAAAGCAAAACGTTACCTCAACGGAATCCTTCCATACAGATACCTACCATGGAATCTGCTGGATCCAGGCAAGTCGACTCAACGGAAAACCTTGGCATCTGGACAAAGAATCCTAGAAGTAGGAGAAACATCTTTAAACCCCAGAAGGAGAAAAAAACCCACTGATGGAATAGTCACTTACCTTGCAATTCCGTCAACAGAGAACATATTTGACAAAGAGCACATACACAATGTAGACATGCAGACATAAGATAAACAAAATATTCTCAGATTGTACCTGCATCAGAAAAACTACTTACAGCAATCTCGAAGCTAATCAAGGTGGCCAAAATGGGTTTAACAAGTGAGAATTGAAAGACAATAAAGTTGGCTGTTCCATCTATCCTTGTTTAAAGAAGGATTGTCCCCAATCTACACAAAAGTTTAAATAGTTTACCTTCACTTTTTTTTTAAATTCATCGAAATAGCTACTTTCTCTTTCGCTTTGATATGGAAAAACCTGTGTTTACAAAATCGTCCATTGTGAACCCATCGACATACCTGGGGTAGAGGATATACGTAATTGTCAAATAACGGAATAACAACATAGGTAAGTAACCGTATTATTGGCATTATTTACAATAAAGAAATAGTAGAGTGTTACTGACGTGAACCCATACATAATTTTCTTCAGCTTTTTGTTGAGGGAGGTGTACGTGTATTTTCGTTGTTATGGAAATATCTCCAAGATTTACATAGCTGAAAAATGACCGACGTATGATAATCATGTAGATTTCTTCAGATATTTTAGACGATCCGTTAACATTTACCTAACTGTAAGTCACCCTGAAGTGGTGATTGCAAACTGATCGATTTACCTGTACACGTACTCACTGTCGTGTTCCTGTTTCAAGATGGCTGACCAAGAGTATCTCAGAAGGTAGTATTTTAGCTACAAGTCATATATTTTTAGTACTCTCTGACCTGGACAAATACCAAATCTAACCCGAAATGTATTATTACAGTATTTGTTTGATACTGTTTAGTGAGTATACTAGGTGTTCAATGTAAGAACCCTATCAGTCGGAATTACACCACCTATCGTGAATCTATCAGTCGGAATTACACCACCTATCGTGAATCCATCAGTCGGAATTACACCACCTATCGTGAATCCATCAGTCGGAATTACACCACCTATCGTGAATCTATCAGTCGGAATTACACCACCTATCGTGAATCTATCAGTCGGAATTACACCACCTATCGTGAATCTATCAGTCGGAATTACACCACCTATCGTGAATCCATCAGTCGGAATTACACCACCTATCGTGAATCCATCAGTCGGAATTACACCACCTATCGTGAATCCATCAGTCGGAATTACACCACCTATCGTGAATCCATCAGTCGGAATTACACCACCTATCGTGAATCTATCAGTCGGAATTACACCACCTATCGTGAATCCATCAGTCGGAATTACACCACCTATCGTGAATCTATCAGTCGGAATTACACCACCTATCGTGAATCAGTCGCTGAAGAGTTGAATTCGGCATCGAGGCAGGATTCGTCGGGCGTTTTTGCTAATTAGATTATCTGGTGGTCAGGCGATAGAGTGGTATTTGCAAAAATAAAAAGGGGGGAGGGGGAGGAACACATTTTGTTTATGATATTGATTGGCGTTCAGTAATTGTTGCAATTTAGACACAAAATGTTATTGATTGAATCTAAAACGTTATGCACTTCAGATGTACATAGATTCTATAATTGTGTGACATATAGACGATCTGAAACCGAAATAAGTGCATTTAAGATACAATAGACTTTCTGGCTTTCGGCATTTTCAAATGTCCACTTAATGTTGAGCGAGGAAGGAATTGCCATTGCAGTCATTATTTTGAACAACCCCGTAATGAAGATGATTCACCCTTTAGAAGTAGTCTGTACCATTTTCTGTCAAAACTGCTACAAATACATGTTAAGACCAGACCATAACTCAAACGAAATTGTTTTCCGCAGTTTTTGTAAATATTATAGGGCTATGAACACAGATGTGACAGGGAAAGGTTTCCCACAATGAATATCAACATAAAACAATTCTATATTACCAAAAACTCCCGGTAAATCCCGCCGGGATGCCAAGTTCACCAGTTCCTCCTACTTCATAAATTCGAGCGTTTCTGAGTTAGATTTAGTGCTTGTCTATATCAGAGTGTTATACAAGCCTAGTTCTTGTCTCTGTCAGAGTGTAATACAAGAATAGTGCTTGTCTAGGTCAGAGTGTAATACAACCCTAGTGCTTGTCTCCGTCAGAGTGTAATACAAGCCTAGTGCTTATCTAGGTCAGAGTGTAATACAAGCCTAGTGCTTGTCTAGGTCAGAGTGTAATACAACCCTAGTGCTTGTCTCTGTCAGAGTGTAATACAAGTCTAGTGCTTGTCTAGGTCAGAGTGTAATACAAGCCTAGTGCTTGTCTCCGTCAGAGTGTAATACAACCCTAGTGTTTGTCTAGGTCAGAGTGTAACACAAGTCTAGTGCTTGTCTAGGTCAGAGTGTAATACAAGCCTAGTGCTTGTCTCTGTCAGAGTGTAATGCAAGTCTAGTGCTTGTCTAGGTCAGAGTGTAATACAAGTCTAGTGCTTGTCTAGGTCAGAGTGTAATACAAGCATAGTGCTTGTCTCTGTCAGAGTATAATGCAAGTCTAGTGCTTGTCTAGGTCAGAGTGCAATACAAGTCTAGTGCTTGTCTAGGTCAGAGTGTAATACAAGCCTAGTGCTTGTCTAGGTCAGAGTGCAATACAAGTCTAGTGCTTGTCTAGGTCAGAGTGTAATACAAGCCTAATGCTTGTCTAGGTCAGAGTGTAATACAACCCTAGTGCTTGTCTCGGTCAGAGTGTAATACAAGTCTAGTGCTTGTCTCTGTCAGAGTATAATGCAAGTCTTGTGCTTGTCTCTGTCAGAGTGTAATACAAGCCTAGTGCTTGTCTCTGTCAGAGTGTAATGCAAGTCTAGTGCTTGTCTAGGTCAGAGTGTAATACAAGTCTAGTGCTTGTCTAGGTCAGAGTGTAATACAAGCCTAGTGCTTGTCTAGGTCAGAGTGTAATACAAGCCTAGCTAATGCTTGTCTAGGTCAGAGTGTAATACAAGTCTAGTGCTTGTCTAGGTCAGAGTGTAATACAAGCCTAGTGCTTGTCTCTGTCAGAGTATAATGCAAGTCTAGTGCTTGTCTCGGTCAGAGTGTAATACAAGCCTAGTGCTTGTCTAGGTCAGAGTGTAATACAAGTCTAGTGCTTGTCTAGGTCAGAGTGTAATACAAGTCTAGTGCTTGTCTAGGTCAGAGTGTAATACAAGTCTAGTGCTTGTCTCCGTCAGAGTGTAATACAAGCCTAGTGCTTGTCTCCGTCAGAGTGTAATACAAGCCTAGTGCTTGTCTCCGTAAGAGTGTAATACAAGCCTAGTGCTTGTCTAGGTCAGAGTGTAATACAAGTCTAGTGCTTGTCTAGGTCAGAGTGTAATACAAGCCTAGTGCTTGTCTAGGTCAGAGTGTAATACAACCCTAGTGCTTGTCTCCGTCAGAGTGTAATACAAGCCTAGTGCTTGTCTAGGTCAGAGTGTAATACAAGCCTAGTGCTTGTCTAGGTCAGAGTGTAATGCAAGTCTAGTGCTTGTCTAGGTCAGAGTGTAATACAAGTCTAGTGCTTGTCTCCGTCAGAGTGTAATACAACCCTAGTGCTTGTCTCCGTCAGAGTGTAATATAAGCCTAGTGCTTGTCTAGATCAGAGTGTAATACAAGCCTAGCTAATGCTTGTCTAGGTCAGAGTGTAATGCAAGTCTAATGCTTGTCTCGGTCAGAGTGTAATACAAGCCTAGTGCTTGTCTAGGTCAGAGTGTAATACAAGTCTAGTGCTTGTCTAGGTCAGAGTGTAATACAAGTCTAGTGCTTGTCTCGGTCAGAGTGTAATACAAGTCTAGTGCTTATCTCCGTCAGAGTGTAATATAAGCCTAGTGCTTATCTCCGTCAGAGTCTAATACAAGCCTAGTGCTTGTCTCTGTCAGAGTGTAATATAAGCCTACTGCTTATCTCCGTCAGAGTGTAATACAAGCCTACTGCTTATCTCCGTCAGAGTGTAATACAAGCCTAGTGCTTGTCTAGGCCAGAGTGTAATACAAGTCTAATGCTTGTCTCGGTCAGAGTGTAATACAAGTCTAGTGCTTATCTCCGTCAGAGTGTAATACAAGCCTACTGCTTATCTCCGTCAGAGTGTAATACAAGCCTAGTGCTTGTCTAGGTCAGAGTGTAATACAACCCTACTGCTTATCTCCGTCAGAGTGTAATACAAGTCTACTGCTTATCTCCGTCAGAGTGTAATATAAGCCTAGTGCTTATCTCCGTCAGAGTCTAATACAAGCCTAGTGCTTGTCTCTGTCAGAGTGTAATATAAGCCTACTGCTTATCTCCGTCAGAGTGTAATATAAGCCTAGTGCTTATCTCCGTCAGAGTCTAATACAAGCCTAGTGCTTGTCTCTGTCAGAGTGTAATACAAGCCTAGTGCTTGTCTAGGCCAGAGTGTAATACAAGCCTAGTGCTTATCTCCGTCAGAGTGTAATATAAGCCTAGTGCTTATCTCCGTCAGAGTGTAATATAAGCCTACTGCTTATCTCCGTCAGAGTGTAATACAAGCCTAGTGCTTGTCTCCGTCAGAGTGTAATACAAGCCTACTGCTTATCTCCGTCAGAGTGTAATATAAGCCTACTGCTTATCTCCGTCAGAGTGTAATACAAGTCTAGTGCTTATCTCCGTCAGAGTGTAATATAAGCCTACTGCTTATCTCCGTCAGAGTGTAATACAAGCCTACTGCTTATCTCCTTCAGAGTGTAATATAAGCCTACTGCTTATCTCCGTCAGAGTGTAATACAAGCCTAGTGCTTATCTCTGTCAGAGTGTAATACAAGCCTGCTGCTTATCTCCGTCAGAGTGTAATACAACCCTAGTGCTTGTCTAGGTCAGAGTGTAATACAAGTCTAGTGCTTATCTCCGTCAGAGTGTAATACAAGCCTACTGCTTATCTCTGTCAGAGTGTAATACAACCCTAGTGCTTGTCTCCGTCAGAGTGTAATATAAGCCTAGTGCTTGTCTAGGTCAGAGTGTAATATAAGCCTACTGCTTATCTCCGTCAGAGTGTAATACAAGCCTACTGCTTATCTCCGTCAGAGTGTAATATAAGCCTACTGCTTATCTCCGTCAGAGTGTAATATAAGCCTAGTGCTTATCTCCGTCAGAGTGTAATATAAGCCTAACTTCTGTGATACTCGTGGATCAAGCTTCATCAACGTTCACCGACGTAAAATTGTCCATATGAAAGCATTACAAGGAACTTTCCTTTCGTTCTGTAATGCTTTCCTATGGACAATTTTAAGATAAGGAATTTCCTTAAGATTATAAAACAAGAGTAGTGGCGAGTACGTGTGTGGGGTTTATGGTGAAATGAGGTACAGTTCACTTTATCTGTGGTGTATAGGTGTGTGGGGGGTTTACGGTGAAATGAGGTACAGTTCACTTTAGCTTGTTATAATACATGTAGTCACATTTGTAATAAAATCGCCCAAAAATGTATTAACCATACTATTTCATGTAAACATATTTTCAGAACTGAATTTTAGCCATGGCATGTTCCAAAGACCAGTTATTGACAAGCCGGCTGGGTTTAGAAGAGGAACTGTCCTGTACCATCTGTCTGGATTTGTACGATGATCCTGTATCCCTCCCATGTCAACACAATTTCTGTCGTAAATGTATACATGCACACTTACAGCAGAAGTCGGATGTTCTCGTGCATGTCCTTGGAGGTCAGCCTAGACGATTCCAGTGTCCAAATTGTCGGGAATCTACCGAGCTCACGGATGCAGGCATTAAAATTTTGCCAAAGAATTTCGCTTTACAGAACATCATTTCAAAACTTCAGGCAGTGAAATCAGAAAATGATGAGGAAGATGTAAGAGAAATTAACTGCTGCCATCACAACAAACCTCTGATGGTGTACTGCAATACATGTGAGGAGGCCATGTGTATTGATTGCATTCCAACACGGAGTCATGAAAACCACACCATTGTCCATTTTAATGACAAAATGAAGATGTACCAGGTATGACCTTCAGTAGACGATGTATTCCAATTAATTTATTGTTAAAAGGAGGTTTCATATTTGTTCATGCATAGACGACAGTGAAGAAACCCAACTTGTACTTTTTCTGTTCTGTCTGAGAGTTTTCCTAGAAGAATTACATTTAAATATACAGTCCTTTTGTCTCTTTGTCCCGCTAATAAAATAACTCTTCATGTACAACGTCTAGTCTTAGCAGTCACTAGGAAGCGACAACTTAAACAGTAACTTACACATTTGCAGGAAGAAGTGGAGCAGTCAATTTTGCCTAACGTTATCAAGTTGCAAGAATCTTTCAAAGGCATAAAGGAAGAGCTCGACAGTAGTCACGAAAAAAACAAGGTATGTTATCCTCTTTATGTAACAAGTTGTATCAATTGAAATAACCGGTTTATTTAATGCGGAAGTAGCATAGGGTATCGAATGTTGGTGATACATATAAGCTAGGCAACGAGTGTATTTTGCTTTCAATGAAAACTTGAGTGACGTGACTCGCCTCATTAACTAATAATGAGTAAATCATAATATATTTAAGAATTTTTAACATTATCTTATCTCGTCAAAACAGTTTACTATTTTTCGAATTGACAGTGTCACAAATATTTTACTTAATTGCTTGCAGATCTTTACTGGAACGAAAAACATATCTATTTAGATAGAGTAAACTGCATCTTCAAAGATTTTATGAGAATGTTTGTTATTTTCGAACAGAACAATTAAACGATGCATTCCAGAAAATACATACGCCAATTCACTAGGCTCGTCAGCGTGATTCCTACTCACTTTGTCTTTTCAGGAAATGCTTCAGGTCAATTGGAAAGGAGTTGCTGACAGTTTTCAGGAACTTAGATCAGCTGTGAACCAGAAAGAATCAGAGTTGATGTTTTCATTTGAGTCGAAGAAACAGGAAATGGAATCCCATTATAAAAGTCAAACTGACAGAATGGTTGTCCAGTTGGACACTCTGGGAAACCTCATCACAAAATTTTCAACCATGACATTCAATGATCATGCAAAAATTACTGAGGTACGTTTTTTGTTGTTTCATTCTTACAGTAAGGAATAATATATACTAAAATATACCTGATAGAGTCAAGTGATTGTGTGCATTCCTATATAGCCCGAGTTTCCTCTGGCCCTGACGCCATGTCTGGTGTAGACGAAACTCGGGCTAATTCCTATAGTGACTTAGTTATCTTTATCCTTATTTGAAATAATATCAACAAGGCTGATGCTCTCAAACTTGGTGAAAAAATAATACTTTTATTTCTACATTTGTCAATACGAATTGTAACCATAATTTTTTTTTTTTTAAATCCATAGCCATAACGGTTGTGGAATGTTTCTTTGATGAGTAATGATTTCAGGAAGACTTACGTAAGTTATTTTTCCTACGGTAGCTGATATTATGTACCTAATGTAACCGTAATAATATTACAAAACCCTTTGATTCCACAGAGACTTTGTTCCCAAAGTTCTCAGAAATATACAATACATTTACTTTGTATTTCTGAAGAAACAAAAATGAAAACGAATGTCATTTGGAGAAGCGATGGTGATGAGTCTCAATTAGCAAACACGTTCCTTGGTAAAACTGATAACGTACAATAATTCTATTTCGTACTTATGTAATCAGCATCTTTTCTTTTAACAGGAAATGAAATTGGACAAAGAAAGGTAATTATAAAATAGCTGGATCGACCATGTCGGTTATAGGTGACAAAAAAACTAAAATCAAGATGAGAATTCAAGATTTAAATAGAATATCATATCGATAACTATTTAACTCTAATTTTAAAAAGGATTATAAAATACATTTTGTAATTGCAATATGATTATCTTCTCATGCTTCTTAGGAATCGGGGAAAGGTGTCAATTATTTCAAGCACATGTGAATATAAAAAATGTTGTTTTGCATGTTGCTGTGAAATGTTAACAGTAAAGACAAGCTATCTTCCTGGTGTGTGTGAAACAGTAGGAAAGGTTTGTAACGGCAACATAAATAGGACAGGTTTGTAACGGTAACATAGTTCCACCGTGTTGTTCCTGTTACAGATAGAACAGGTTTGTAACGGTAACATAGTTCTACTGTGTTGTTCCTGTTACAGATAGGAAAGGTTTGTAACGGTAACATAGTTCCACTGTGTTGTTCCAGTTACAGATACGACAGATTTGTAACGGCAACATAGTTCCACTGTGTTGTTCCTGTTACAGATAGAACAGGTTTGTAACGGTAGCAAAGTTCCACTGTGTTGTTCCAGTTACAGATACGACAGATTTGTAACGGCAACATAGTTCCACTGTGTTGTTCCTGTTACAGATAGGAAAGGTTTGTAACGGCAACATAAATAGGACAGGTTTGTAACGGTAACATAGTTCCACTGTGTTGTTCCAGTTACAGATACGACAGATTTGTAACGGCAACATAATTTCACTGTGTTGTTCCTGTTACAGATAGGACAGGTTTGTAACGGCAACATAGTTCTACTGTGTTGTTCCTGTTACAGATACGACAGGTTTGTAACGGCAACATAGTTCCACCGTGTTGTTCCTGTTACAGATAGGAAAGGTTTGTAACGATAACATAGTTCTACCGTGTTGTTCCTGATACAGATAGGAAAGGTTTGTAACGGTAACATAGTTCCACTGTGTTGTTCCTGTTACAGATAGGACAGATTTGTAACGGCAACATAGTTCCACTGTGTTGTTCCTGTTACAGATAGGACAGATTTGTAACGGCAACATAGTTCTACTGTGTTGTTCCTGTTACAGATAGGAAAGGTTTGTAACGGTAACATAGTTCCACCGTGTTGTTCCTGTTACAGATAGGAAAGGTTTGTAACGGTAACATAGTTCCACCGTGTTGTTCCTGTTACAGATAGGAAAGGTTTGTAACGGCAACATACTTCTACCGTGTTGTTCCTGTTTCAGATAGGAAAGGTTTGTAACGGTAACATAGTTCCACCGTGTTGTTCCTGTTACAGATAGGAAAGGTTTGTAACAGTAACATAGTTCCACTGTGTTGTTCCTGTTAGATAGGAAAGGTTTGTAACGGCAACATAGTTCTACTGTGTTGTTCCTGTTACAGATAGGAAAGGTTTGTAACGGTAACATAGTTCTACTGTGTTGTTCCTGTTACAGATAGGACATATTTGTAACGGCAACATAGTTCCACTGTGTTGTTCCTGTTACAGATACGACATATTTGTAACGGCAACATAGTTCCACTGTGTTGTTCCTGTTACAGATACGACAGGTTTGTAACGGCAACATAGTTCCACTGTGTTGTTCCTGTTACAGATACGACAGGTTTGTAACGGCAACATAGTTCCACTGTGTTGTTCCTGTTACAGATAGGACAGGTTTGTAACGGCAACATAGTTCTACTGTGTTGTTCCAGTTACAGATACGACATATTTGTAACGGTAACATAGTTCTACTGTGTTGTTCCTGTTACAGATACAACAGGTTTGTAACGGCAACATAGTTCTACTGTGCTGTTCCAGTTACAGATACGACATATTTGTAACGGTAACATAGTTCTACTGTGTTGTTCCTGTTACAGATACAACAGGTTTGTAACGGCAACATAGTTCCACTGTGTTGTTCCTGTTACAGATAGGACAGGTTTGTAACGGCAACATAGTTCTACTGTGTTGTTCCTGTTACAGATACGACAGATTTGTAACGGCAACATAGTTCTACTGTGTTGTTCCTGTTACAGATACGACAGGTTTGTAACGGTAACATAGTTCCACTGTGTTGTTCCTGTTACAGATAGGACAGGTTTGTAACGGCAACATAGTTCTACTGTGTTGTTCCAGTTACAGATACGACAGATTTGTAACGGTAACATAGTTCCACTGTGTTGTTCCTGTTACAGATACGACAGATTTGTAACGGCAACATAGTTCTACTGTGTTGTTGCTGTTACAGATACGACTGATTTGTAACGGTAACATAGTTCTACTGTGTTGTTCCTGTTGCAGAATGGACATATTTGTAACGGTAACATAGTTCTACCGTGTTGTTCCTGTTACAGATACAACAGATTTGTAACGGTAACATAGTTCCACTGTGTTGTTCCTGTTACAGATACGACAGATTTGTAACGGCAACATAGTTCTACTGTGTTGTTGCTGTTACAGATACGACTGATTTGTAACGGTAACATAGTTCTACTGTGTTGTTCCTGTTGCAGAATGGACAGATTTGTAACGGTAACATAGTTCTACCGTGTTGTTCCTGTTACAGATACGACATATTTGTAACGGTAACATAGTTCCACTGTGTTGTTCCTGTTACAGATACGACAGATTTGTAACGGCAACATAGTTCCACTGTGTTGTTCCTGTTACAGATAGGACAGGTTTGTAACGGCAACATAGTTCTACTGTGTTGTTGCTGTTACAGATACGACTGATTTGTAACGGTAACATAGTTCTACTGTGTTGTTCCTGTTGCAGAATGGACAGATTTGTAACGGTAACATAGTTCTACCGTGTTGTTCCTGTTACAGATACAACAGATTTGTAACGGTAACATAGTTCCACTGTGTTGTTCCTGTTACAGATACGACTGATTTGTAACGGTAACATAGTTCTACTGTGTTGTTCCTGTTACAGATACGACAGGTTTGTAACGGTAACATAGTTCCACTGTGTTGTTCCTGTTACAGATACGACAGATTTGTAACGGCAACAGTGTTCCACTGTGTTGTTCCTGTTACAGATAGGACAGGTTTGTAACGGCAACATAGTTCTACTGTGTTGTTCCTGTTACAGATACGACAGATTTGTAACGGCAACATAGTTCCACTGTGTTGTTCCTGTTACAGATACGACAGATTTGTAACGGCAACATAGTTCCACTGTGTTGTTCCTGTTACAGATAGGACAGGTTTGTAACGGCAACATAGTTCTACTGTGTTGTTCCAGTTACAGATACGACATATTTGTAACGGTAACATAGTTCTACTGTGTTGTTCCTGTTACAGATACGACATATTTGTAACGGTAACATAGTTCTACTGTGTTGTTCCTGTTACAGATACAACAGGTTTGTAACGGCAACATAGTTCCACTGTGTTGTTCCTGTTACAGATAGGACAGGTTTGTAACGGCAACATAGTTCTACTGTGTTGTTCCTGTTACAGATACGACAGATTTGTAACGGCAACATAGTTCTACTGTGTTGTTCCTGTTACAGATACGACAGGTTTGTAACGGTAACATAGTTCCACTGTGTTGTTCCTGTTACAGATAGGACAGGTTTGTAACGGCAACATAGTTCTACTGTGTTGTTCCAGTTACAGATACGACAGATTTGTAACGGTAACATAGTTCCACTGTGTTGTTCCTGTTACAGATACGACAGATTTGTAACGGCAACATAGTTCTACTGTGTTGTTGCTGTTACAGATACGACTGATTTGTAACGGTAACATAGTTCTACTGTGTTGTTCCTGTTGCAGAATGGACATATTTGTAACGGTAACATAGTTCTACCGTGTTGTTCCTGTTACAGATACAACAGATTTGTAACGGTAACATAGTTCCACTGTGTTGTTCCTGTTACAGATACGACAGATTTGTAACGGCAACATAGTTCTACTGTGTTGTTGCTGTTACAGATACGACTGATTTGTAACGGTAACATAGTTCTACTGTGTTGTTCCTGTTGCAGAATGGACAGATTTGTAACGGTAACATAGTTCTACCGTGTTGTTCCTGTTACAGATACGACATATTTGTAACGGTAACATAGTTCCACTGTGTTGTTCCTGTTACAGATACGACAGATTTGTAACGGCAACATAGTTCCACTGTGTTGTTCCTGTTACAGATAGGACAGGTTTGTAACGGCAACATAGTTCTACTGTGTTGTTCCTGATACAGATAGGACAGATTTGTAACGGCAACATAGTTCTACCGTGTTGTTCCTGTTACAGATAGGAAAGGTTTGTAACGGTAACATAGTTCCACTGTGTTGTTCCTGTTACAGATAGGACAGATTTGTAACGGCAACATAGTTCCACTGTGTTGTTCCTGTTACAGATAGGACAGATTTGTAACGGCAACATAGTTCCACTGTGTTGTTCCTGTTACAGATAGGACAGATTTGTAACGGCAACATAGTTCTACTGTGTTGTTCCTGTTACAGATAGGACAGGTTTGTAACGGTAACATAGTTCCACTGTGTTGTTCCTGTTAGATAGGACAGATTTGTAACGGCAACATAGTTCTACCGTGTTGTTCCTGTTACAGATAGGAAAGGTTTGTAACGGTAACATAGTTCTACCGTGTTGTTCCTGATACAGATAGGAAGGGTTTGTAACGGTAACATAGTTCTACCGTGTTGTTCCTGTTACAGATAGAACAGGTTTGTAACGGTAACATAGTTCCACCGTGTTGTTCCTGTTACAGATAGGAAAGGTTTGTAACGGTAACATAGTTCTACTGTGTTGTTCCTGTTACAGATAGGAAAGGTTTGTAACAGTAACATAGTTCCACCGTGTTGTTCCTGTTACAGATAGGAAAGGTTTGTAACGGTAAAATAGTTCCACTGTATTGTTCCTGTTACAGATAGGAAAGGTTTGTAACAGTAACATAGTTCCACTGTGTTGTTCCTGTTAGATAGGAAAGGTTTGTAACGGTAACATAGTTCCACCGTGTTGTTCCTGTTACAGATAGGAAAGGTTTGTAACGGTAACATAGTTCCACCGTGTTGTTCCTGTTACAGATAGGAAAGGTTTGTAACGGCAACATACTTCTACCGTGTTGTTCCTGTTTCAGATAGGAAAGGTTTGTAACGGTAACATAGTTCCACCGTGTTGTTCCTGTTACAGATAGGAAAGGTTTGTAACAGTAACATAGTTCCACTGTGTTGTTCCTTTTGGATAGGAAAGGTTTGTAACGGCAACATAGTTCTACTGTGTTGTTCCTGTTACAGATAGGAAAGGTTTGTAACGGTAACATAGTTCTACTGTGTTGTTCCTGTTACAGATAGGACATATTTGTAACGGCAACATAGTTCCACTGTGTTGTTCCTGTTACAGACACGACAGGTTTGTAACGGCAACATAGTTCCACTGTGTTGTTCCTGTTACAGATAGGACAGGTTTGTAACGGCAACATAGTTCCACTGTGTTGTTCCTGTTACAGATAGGACAGGTTTGTAACGGCAACATAGTTCTACTGTGTTGTTCCAGTTACAGATACGACATATTTGTAACGGTAACATAGTTCTACTGTGTTGTTCCTGTTACAGATAGGACAGGTTTGTAACGGCAACATAGTTCCACTGTGTTGTTCCTGTTACAGATAGGACAGGTTTGTAACGGCAACATAGTTCTACTGTGTTGTTCCTGTTACAGATACGACAGATTTGTAACGGCAACATAGTTCCACTGTGTTGTTCCTGTTACAGATAGGACAGGTTTGTAACGGCAACATAGTTCTACTGTGTTGTTCCTGTTACAGATACGACAGATTTGTAACGGCAACATAGTTCCACTGTGTTGTTCCTGTTACAGATACGACAGATTTGTAACGGCAACATAGTTCTACTGTGTTGTTGCTGTTACAGATACGACTGATTTGTAACGGTAACATAGTTCTACTGTGTTGTTCCTGTTACAGATACGACAGGTTTGTAACGGTAACATAGTTCCACTGTGTTGTTCCTGTTACAGATAGGACAGGTTTGTAACGGCAACATAGTTCTGCTGTGTTGTTCCAGTTACAGATACGACAGATTTGTAACGGTAACATAGTTCCACTGTGTTGTTCCTGTTACAGATACGACAGATTTGTAACGGCAACATAGTTCTACTGTGTTGTTGCTGTTACAGATACGACTGATTTGTAACGGTAACATAGTTCTACTGTGTTGTTCCTGTTGCAGAATGGACAGATTTGTAACGGTAACATAGTTCTACCGTGTTGTTCCTGTTACAGATACAACAGATTTGTAACGGTAACATAGTTCCACTGTGTTGTTCCTGTTACAGATACGACTGATTTGTAACGGTAACATAGTTCTACTGTGTTGTTCCTGTTACAGATACGACAGGTTTGTAACGGTAACATAGTTCCACTGTGTTGTTCCTGTTACAGATAGGACAGGTTTGTAACGGCAACATAGTTCTACTGTGTTGTTCCAGTTACAGATACGACAGATTTGTAACGGTAACATAGTTCCACTGTGTTGTTCCTGTTACAGATACGACAGATTTGTAACGGCAACATAGTTCTACTGTGTTGTTGCTGTTACAGATACGACAGATTTGTAACGGTAACATAGTTCTACTGTGTTGTTCCTGTTGCAGAATGGACAGATTTGTAACGGTAACATAGTTCTACCGTGTTGTTCCTGTTACAGATACAACAGATTTGTAACGGTAACATAGTTCCACTGTGTTGTTCCTGTTACAGATACGACAGATTTGTAACGGCAACATAGTTCTACTGTGTTGTTGCTGTTACAGATACGACTGATTTGTAACGGTAACATAGTTCTACTGTGTTGTTCCTGTTGCAGAATGGACAGATTTGTAACGGTAACATAGTTCTACCGTGTTGTTCCTGTTACAGATACGACATATTTGTAACGGTAACATAGTTCCACTGTGTTGTTCCTGTTACAGATACGACAGATTTGTAACGGCAACATAGTTCCACTGTGTTGTTCCTGTTACAGATAGGACAGGTTTGTAACGGCAACATAGTTCTACTGTGTTGTTCCTGATACAGATAGGACAGATTTGTAACGGCAACATAGTTCTACCGTGTTGTTCCTGATACAGATAGGAAAGGTTTGTAACGGTAACATAGTTCCACTGTGTTGTTCCTGTTACAGATAGGACAGATTTGTAACGGCAACATAGTTCCACTGTGTTGTTCCTGTTACAGATAGGACAGATTTGTAACGGCAACATAGTTCCACTGTGTTGTTCCTGTTACAGATAGGACAGATTTGTAACGGCAACATAGTTCTACTGTGTTGTTCCTGTTACAGATAGGACAGGTTTGTAACGGTAACATAGTTCCACTGTGTTGTTCCTGTTAGATAGGACAGATTTGTAACGGCAACATAGTTCTACCGTGTTGTTCCTGTTACAGATAGGAAAGGTTTGTAACGGTAACATAGTTCTACCGTGTTGTTCCTGATACAGATAGGAAGGGTTTGTAACGGTAACATAGTTCTACCGTGTTGTTCCTGTTACAGATAGAACAGGTTTGTAACGGTAACATAGTTCCACCGTGTTGTTCCTGTTACAGATAGGAAAGGTTTGTAACGGTAACATAGTTCTACTGTGTTGTTCCTGTTACAGATAGGAAAGGTTTGTAACAGTAACATAGTTCCACCGTGTTGTTCCTGTTACAGATAGGAAAGGTTTGTAACGGTAAAATAGTTCCACTGTATTGTTCCTGTTACAGATAGGAAAGGTTTGTAACAGTAACATAGTTCCACTGTGTTGTTCCTGTTAGATAGGAAAGGTTTGTAACGGTAACATAGTTCCACCGTGTTGTTCCTGTTACAGATAGGAAAGGTTTGTAACGGTAACATAGTTCCACCGTGTTGTTCCTGTTACAGATAGGAAAGGTTTGTAACGGCAACATACTTCTACCGTGTTGTTCCTGTTTCAGATAGGAAAGGTTTGTAACGGTAACATAGTTCCACCGTGTTGTTCCTGTTACAGATAGGAAAGGTTTGTAACAGTAACATAGTTCCACTGTGTTGTTCCTTTTGGATAGGAAAGGTTTGTAACGGCAACATAGTTCTACTGTGTTGTTCCTGTTACAGATAGGAAAGGTTTGTAACGGTAACATAGTTCTACTGTGTTGTTCCTGTTACAGATAGGACATATTTGTAACGGCAACATAGTTCCACTGTGTTGTTCCTGTTACAGACACGACAGGTTTGTAACGGCAACATAGTTCCACTGTGTTGTTCCTGTTACAGATAGGACAGGTTTGTAACGGCAACATAGTTCCACTGTGTTGTTCCTGTTACAGATAGGACAGGTTTGTAACGGCAACATAGTTCTACTGTGTTGTTCCAGTTACAGATACGACATATTTGTAACGGTAACATAGTTCTACTGTGTTGTTCCTGTTACAGATAGGACAGGTTTGTAACGGCAACATAGTTCCACTGTGTTGTTCCTGTTACAGATAGGACAGGTTTGTAACGGCAACATAGTTCTACTGTGTTGTTCCTGTTACAGATACGACAGATTTGTAACGGCAACATAGTTCCACTGTGTTGTTCCTGTTACAGATAGGACAGGTTTGTAACGGCAACATAGTTCTACTGTGTTGTTCCTGTTACAGATACGACAGATTTGTAACGGCAACATAGTTCCACTGTGTTGTTCCTGTTACAGATACGACAGATTTGTAACGGCAACATAGTTCTACTGTGTTGTTGCTGTTACAGATACGACTGATTTGTAACGGTAACATAGTTCTACTGTGTTGTTCCTGTTACAGATACGACAGGTTTGTAACGGTAACATAGTTCCACTGTGTTGTTCCTGTTACAGATAGGACAGGTTTGTAACGGCAACATAGTTCTGCTGTGTTGTTCCAGTTACAGATACGACAGATTTGTAACGGTAACATAGTTCCACTGTGTTGTTCCTGTTACAGATACGACAGATTTGTAACGGCAACATAGTTCTACTGTGTTGTTGCTGTTACAGATACGACTGATTTGTAACGGTAACATAGTTCTACTGTGTTGTTCCTGTTGCAGAATGGACAGATTTGTAACGGTAACATAGTTCTACCGTGTTGTTCCTGTTACAGATACAACAGATTTGTAACGGTAACATAGTTCCACTGTGTTGTTCCTGTTACAGATACGACTGATTTGTAACGGTAACATAGTTCTACTGTGTTGTTCCTGTTACAGATACGACAGGTTTGTAACGGTAACATAGTTCCACTGTGTTGTTCCTGTTACAGATAGGACAGGTTTGTAACGGCAACATAGTTCTACTGTGTTGTTCCAGTTACAGATACGACAGATTTGTAACGGTAACATAGTTCCACTGTGTTGTTCCTGTTACAGATACGACAGATTTGTAACGGCAACATAGTTCTACTGTGTTGTTGCTGTTACAGATACGACAGATTTGTAACGGTAACATAGTTCTACTGTGTTGTTCCTGTTGCAGAATGGACAGATTTGTAACGGTAACATAGTTCTACCGTGTTGTTCCTGTTACAGATACAACAGATTTGTAACGGTAACATAGTTCCACTGTGTTGTTCCTGTTACAGATACGACAGATTTGTAACGGCAACATAGTTCTACTGTGTTGTTGCTGTTACAGATACGACTGATTTGTAACGGTAACATAGTTCTACTGTGTTGTTCCTGTTGCAGAATGGACAGATTTGTAACGGTAACATAGTTCTACCGTGTTGTTCCTGTTACAGATACGACATATTTGTAACGGTAACATAGTTCCACTGTGTTGTTCCTGTTACAGATACGACAGATTTGTAACGGCAACATAGTTCCACTGTGTTGTTCCTGTTACAGATAGGACAGGTTTGTAACGGCAACATAGTTCTACTGTGTTGTTCCTGATACAGATAGGACAGATTTGTAACGGCAACATAGTTCTACCGTGTTGTTCCTGATACAGATAGGAAAGGTTTGTAACGGTAACATAGTTCCACTGTGTTGTTCCTGTTACAGATAGGACAGATTTGTAACGGCAACATAGTTCCACTGTGTTGTTCCTGTTACAGATAGGACAGATTTGTAACGGCAACATAGTTCCACTGTGTTGTTCCTGTTACAGATAGGACAGATTTGTAACGGCAACATAGTTCTACTGTGTTGTTCCTGTTACAGATAGGACAGGTTTGTAACGGTAACATAGTTCCACTGTGTTGTTCCTGTTAGATAGGACAGATTTGTAACGGCAACATAGTTCTACCGTGTTGTTCCTGTTACAGATAGGAAAGGTTTGTAACGGTAACATAGTTCTACCGTGTTGTTCCTGATACAGATAGGAAGGGTTTGTAACGGTAACATAGTTCTACCGTGTTGTTCCTGTTACAGATAGAACAGGTTTGTAACGGTAACATAGTTCCACCGTGTTGTTCCTGTTACAGATAGGAAAGGTTTGTAACGGTAACATAGTTCTACTGTGTTGTTCCTGTTACAGATAGGAAAGGTTTGTAACGGTAACATAGTTCCACCGTGTTGTTCCTGTTAGATAGGAAAGGTTTGAAACGGTAACATAGTTCTACTGTGTTGTTCCTGTTACAAATAGGAAAGGTTTGTAACGGTAACATAGTTCTACTGTGTTGTTCCTGTTACAGATACGACAGGTTTGTAACGGTAACATAGTTCTACTGTGTTGTTCCTGTTACAAATAGGAAAGGTTTGTAACGGTAACATAGTTCTACTGTGTTTTTCCTGTTAGATAGGAAAGGTTTGTAACGGTAACATAGTTCTACTGTGTTGTTCCTGTTACAAATAGGAAAGGTTTGTAACGGTAACATAGTTCCACTGTGTTGTTCCTGTTAGATAGGAAAGGTTTGTAACGGTAACATAGTTCTACTGTGTTGTTCCTGATACAGATAGGAAGGGTTTGTAACGGTAACATAGTTCTACTGTGTTGTTCCTGATACAGATAGGAAGGGTTTGTAACGGTAACATAGTTCCACTGTGTTGTTCCTGTTACAGATAGGACAGATTTGTAACGGCAACATAGTTCTACTGTGTTTTTCCTGTTAGATAGGAAAGGTTTGTAACGGTAACATAGTTCCACCGTGTTGTTCCTGTTACAGATAGGAAAGGTTTGTAACGGTAACATAGTTCCACTGTGTTGTTCCTGTTACAAATAGGACAGATTTGTAACGGCAACATAGTTCTACTGTGTTGTTCCTGTTACAAATAGGACAGATTTGTAACGGTAACATAGTTCCACTGTGTTGTTCCTGTTACAAATAGGACAGATTTGTAACGGCAACATAGTTCTACTGTGTTGTTCCTGTTACAGATACGACAGATTTGTAACGGTAACATAGTTCCACTGTGTTGTTCCTGTTACAAATAGGACAGATTTGTAACGGTAACATAGTTCCACTGTGTTGTTCCTGTTACAAATAGGACAGATTTGTAACGGCAACATAGTTCCACTGTGTTGTTCCTGTTACAGATACGACAGGTTTGTAACGGTAACATAGTTCTACTGTGTTGTTCCTGTTACAGATAGGACAGGTTTGTAACGGTAACATAGTTCTACTGTGTTGTTCCTGTTACAGATAGGACAGATTTGTAACGGCAACATAGTTCCACTGTGTTGTTCCTGTTACAAATAGGACAGATTTGTAACGGCAACATAGTTCTACTGTGTTGTTCCTGTTACAGATAGAACATGAACACTGTTTAGTGGACAACTGATTTGCTGGGCAATATGGATATGTGTTCAGGGTACCATATAACCAGGTATATTGTGATATACTTTGCGTTTTAGCCCACCATCATCTTATGGTTGGCTATTCAATTTCCCCTGCTTCCATGGTCCTTCGATCTGTCCGTAAACAATAATTGTTATCGCTATTTCTTGAGATGTACCGGAGGAAACATCATCTGTAGGTTCTCTTTGGTCTCTAGTTGTGCTTGTTCAATTTTGAGCCTGATCGGGACAACAAAATGATCGATAGGCAGCTATCTTCGATTTTGACAGTTGAAGTTTGTTATTGCTGGGAGGACATTTCTAAAACTTGTCGGTTCACCTTGGACCTTAGTTGTGCCTGTTCTATTTTGAAACTGATCGGCGACAAGCGATTATCTTGGATTTTGACAGTTGAGGATTGTCCCTTGTAAAGTAACTTTCACTGAAACGTCGTGTGTAGATTCTATTTTGAAACTGATCAGAGAAAGAAATGGTCGACAGACAGCAATTTGGATTTTAACAAATGAAGTTTTGTCGCCATTTTCGAAGAAATACTGGAAGGATTTTTCTGAAACTTGATCTGTAGGTTCCCATTAGTCCTTAGTTGTCCCTGTTTATAGCAAGCCAATATAAGGTTTATTACCAAAATGAAATATCTCTTAAAATTCATGAAATACATGTACCTTTAATTTTGAGATTTATGGAGGAAAATGGCTGATAGGCAGCTATCTTGAATATTGAGTTGAAGGTACTGGAAGGATTTGTATGAAACTTGATATGTAGGTTCCTGGCATGCAGTCTCGTGTTATGACAATATCAATTTTGAGACTGTTCGCAGAAACAAAATAGCTGGCAGTCGATCTTATTGGAATTAAATGCTTTTGTCAATTTTCAGAAATTTCCTTTCGATTCCACTTGCTTTCAAATACTTAGGAGGAAACGACGAAAATTAAGAAAAATTTAAAAAAAAAAAAAAAAAAAAAAGTCAATTGTGGGCGCTAAGATTCCTCTGGGACCTCTTGGTAATTATGCAGGTTTGTGTTACTATACAATGTCGTTAGCATTTATTTCTAGTGAACATAGTCGCGGATATTTTAATTCCAGTTGTGAAGAGGCGTCAAGAGAGGAATCCGTGTCAAAAGAAAACATGACAAAGTTCCTTGGTGACGTAAACGAGTTAGTGGGTTCCAAACAGCTATTAGAAATGACTGAGGAGCTGAACAAGATTAAATTTCAAATCGACAACATGAAGATTGGTAGGTTGTATAGCAAACCAATATAAGGTTTAATTATTACCAAACTGAAATATCTCTTAACATTCATGAAATACATGTACCTTTAAATGTTTCCATATATAGACAATATTGATACTTCATCTAATTCAAATAAATTATTACATCGCCATATTTTTAGAAATATAACTCTTTCACTACACTTGGTGTAATCTACCATATTAAGGTGTTGTGTGCGGTATCTCCATATAAAACAGCGATGTGATATCTTCATATAAGATGTGGTCCGATGTCTCCATATTTAGGTTTGGCCCGCGAGCTCCATATTTAGGTGTGCCGAGCTCCATATTTAGGTGTGGTGGGATATCTCCATGTACAGGTGTGTTCCGATATTTCCATATGTAGGTGTGGCCCGATATTTCCATATGTAGGTGTTGTGCGATATCTCCATATTCAGGTATGGTACGATGTCTCCATATTTATGTGTGGTGCAATGTGTCCGTATTGAGGTATTGTACGATATTTCCACATACAGGTTTGGTCCGATGTCTCTCATATTTAGATGTTATACGATATATTCATATTAAGTTGTGTAGCGATGTCGCCTTATTGAAATCTGATACGATATCTCCTTATACAGGTGTGGTGCGATATTCCAAAATTCAGGTGTGGTGTGATGTCTCGATATCTAGGTGTGGTGTGATATTTCCATATAAAGGTGTGGTGCCTTATCTCAATATTTCGGTTTGGACAGGTATGACAATATTTGTGGTTGGAGCGATATTTCCATATTTAGATGAAGTGTGATGTTTCTATATCCAGGTATGTAGCGATGTCCTCATATTGAGGTTTGATACGATATATCCATATTAAGGCGTGTAGCGATGTCTCCTTATTTAGGCGAGGTGCAATATCGCCATATCAAGATGTGGTGCGATATATTTATATTTAGGTGATGTCCGCCATCTCCATATTTAGGTGTGGTCCGGAATCTCTATATTAGATGTGGTGCGCTGCCTCCATACAAAGACGTGATACGTTTCTCCGTATTAAGGTCCTGTCCGATATCTCCATATTTAGGCGTGATGCGATGTCTACAATTTTCGGTGTAACGATAACTTCTTTTTTCGATGTGGTACAATATCTCTCACTATCTGGTGCAATATTTCTATATACAGGTGTGGTCAAATGTCTTCATATTTAGGTGTGGTATGATATCTCCATATTTAGGTGTGGATCGTTATCTCCATAAACATGTGTGGTACAATAGCTCCATATTATCTTTGGTGCGATATCTCCATATTTAGGTGTTGTGCGACAACGCCATATTTCGGTTGTAGCGATGTATCTATATCTAGGTGTGGTACGATATCTACATATTTAGATATGTTGCAATGTCTCCATATTTAGATATGTTGCGAAGTCTCCATATTTAGGTTTGGTACGTTACCTCTATATACAGGTGTGGCGAGATAAATCCATATTTATGTGAGTTCCGATAGCCTTATTAGTCAAATCAGGTTAGATATCTCTCTATTATGACCTTGTACGATGTCTCAATGGTTAGGCAAAGTACGGTATCTCCATATTTAGGTAAAGAGCGATGCCCATAGTTAGACAGAATTCAAAGGTCAAGTCAGATACTTCCCATTTAGAATATTGATTTATTCTTGAATACGTGTGCAATGTTTATTGAAAATAATCCGTTGGCTAAACCCCAGCTATTTTATCTGTAAAATTTTCAGAATCCACACAAGACGTTAGACTTCAACGGGGAGATCAAACAGCACTATGTCAATCAACATCATCATATAGTACTGCCCCAGAACATCCCTGAAGACTCTTGGCAACCGGTATTTTAGAAACTTGTTGGTATACATCGTAGCTTTAATAGTTCTAATATACTCAGCTATGTAGTTGTACATAAAATATCACCTTTTGCCTCTAAAAGAAATGAACTGGAAAAATTCTTAGGCGCCCGTTTTACAAATGTGTTGGGCAAATTGAATACTCACCTTGCCTTTCCGTTTCAAGGTTTGTCGTTTAAATGTATGAACTGTAAAATGAACTACCTATATCCTTATCCGTTACCCGAAGGTCAATCTAGTAATTATGCATTAATGCGGCGTCCGTCGTCCGCTCGACGTCAACTTTTAATCACGCTTGTTGGCCCGGATTGAAGCAGGCGATGGGTCTCACAGCGAGATGAAACCCCTGGATACCCAGGGTCATAGTGGTATAAAATTATCCTGA
The DNA here is from genome assembly GCF_902652985.1 of Pecten maximus. Taxonomy (NCBI): domain Eukaryota; kingdom Metazoa; phylum Mollusca; class Bivalvia; order Pectinida; family Pectinidae; genus Pecten; species Pecten maximus. The sequence goes on from NC_047019.1 coordinate 36,204,445, forward strand.
TCATAGGTTGTCATTGATGCTATGGCGGCCATTTTATAACACCATCGCGCAATCATCGTATTATGTAAAGAATACACATTTTAAGCTTTTTCTGTAGTTCTATCAGTCAGATATGGATGAACCCTAAGTACTTACTGCTATAACTGTTATCAAGCTTAGCCAAACCATGTCAGGCCCATCTTGTTCTCATATAAGGGTAATAATATTGTGCCAGTAGCATGCTTTGATAAAGGGCTAACAAATTTATTCAAATGAATCGCCAACTTTCAATGTCACGGGGATCAAAATGTGTGAAATTTTATGGCAATTTTCTCATTAATAACCAGGAGTTCCAGGGTTACGATACCTGGCCAGTATCATGCTAGAAACTTACTTTCATATTGGAATGAAGTTTTTCTACTTAGCATCCATATCAATTGTAAAAGTTTTATGAGTAGCAGGTGAGCGAAACAGGCCCATTTGATCTCTTGCTCGACCGTGCACGAAATTACAGAGCTAACGCAAAATTCATTACAAAATACCTTCCAACTATCTGCACTATGCAAACTGTTGATTCTTATGTTAAGAAAACGTCAGATATGTAGTCTTCTAAATAAGTTCAGAAAACATCAGATATACATGTATAGTCTTTATATTGACAAAGACAAATTTGATCTATTGACACGATAATTTACACATACATTCGTTTGTATATAACATTATCTGTAGTAGAGCGGCCTCGACACAATAGGCATAATTTCTCGTCAGTATAAACACTGTATTGCTTTGTCTCTTCGTCATAATCTGTTGTCTAATCTGGATTTATCTCAACTCAATTTGTTTTGTTTATTGTACTATATTGATCTTGTCCGAAGATCCTCTTTCTGTTTTACATAATCTTTTGAGACTTGGTAAACTTTATTATCATCATAATTATTGAGCTGTGCTTTCTCAAACGCTATTTTGATCACAGATATTTTATTCATGTTCGATATCAGAGTTTTTGACTGATCTTTTTGAAACTCGATAGGCTTTATCTGTTTAAAAATAATTTTAGGTATCTATGATTTCCTGCGCTGTCATTAATTGGCTTAAAATCACTTTGCGTTTTAGCGATAATCATGTTCGCAGAGGTCCTTGTTTTTTTCATACGATCTCAATAGGTAGGATATGCAAGCATCCTATGACACGTAGGTGTGCTTACCCAGACAGCATTAATTAACTGTTTCACTTCACGGTAATCTTGCTCTATTTAATGTGCACCAATTTAAAAGAAAAAGCCACGATTTGTACAAAACGCCTTACACCTAGACCATGAATTTCAGAATAAAGGAAGACGAATCAGTCAAAGGGTGAAAATTGTGGACCCCAGCACCGGGAAAGATATATCGAGCGAAATCCAAAACGGAAGATACACTGGACGAAGTTCTTCTGTAGAGCTGTCTCGGAGCCATTGGTATGACAGTTACGAGTTCCCCAATGACGACACATCCAACAAACCATTGAACAAGGTTTGATTTGTATTTGTTATTTTTGTTGATTCCTTTATCAATTCTGACTTGTATTTCTATTTTCACTTGGGTGACTGAGGATACAAATTTAATTACAGGTACACCTATTATGACATTGTGGGAATTTCTATTCAATAAATATGGAAACTCTACTTAAAACAGTATTAGTTTGTAGACGTCATTTAGCCAATGTGAGCAAAAAGAGCACAGACTTTTTTCAATCGAAAGTAAATTTATACAAATTACATACATGCTAAATGTTTTTTAATGGCATAACTTTGCAAAAATAATACAGATAAACTGTTTAAATCAGTACGACTGTTTTCAGGAAAATCAACGATCAGGAGGAAAAGTGAAGTTTTCGCAATTAAAAAGGAAGCAAAAGAAAAAGAACAGAAAAGAAGGCAACGGCTTGTTCACCGACGAGGATTACGATTAACTATATAGTTTTGTCGTTATTTCCTCCTATAAATAATACAAAACGGAATAAATATTGTAATAGGTTTTTAACCTTCTCCGCCAATTCCAAGATATTTTTTCTATTGTATATGTGCCTGCTCGGTTCTCGGTATAGTATCTATGATTTAACGTTTTCCATTTGATTCCCCTTTACATATAACATTTTAATCCCCTTTAACAGATTACATTTTACAACCCTTAAAACATATCATTTGATTCCCCTTTACATATAACATTTGAATCCCCTTTAACGGATAACATTTTTATCCCATTTAATAGATAACATTTGAATCCCCTTTAACGGATAACATATTAAACCTCTTTTACAGTTAACCAGAGGCGTATATATCATACAAGTCTCCGAGTTAACATTTGAATCCCCTTTACGGATAACATTTAAATCCGTTTTTAACGGATAATATCCTAACCTCCTTTAACAGAAAACATTTTAATCCTCTTTTACAGATACCATTCAAATCCCCTTAATAGATTACGCTAGAGCCATGTGTGTTGTTTTACACCGATGAGAATGGGACACTTCGGCCTATGTACAGTCTAATATTTTTATTTCTTTTTTTTTCAAAGTATCTTTTTTCGTTTTTTTTTTTTACATGTAGATCTATTAATCAAATAAATTCCAGTGCTGATAAAAGAACTTCTTGTATATACTATAAAAATACATATTTCTTTGTAGCCCGACCTTTCCTCTGGCCCTGACATCATGTCAGGTGTAAGGCCTATACACCAGACATGGTGTCAGGACCAGAGCAAACTCGGGCTAATTTCAGTAGAAATCTGTAGGTACTATACATTGTAGCTTCGACATGTATCGGGTATTGATATTTGGCGATCTGTGGTACATATATACGGCATCATCATATCAGCTGTATCGTCACTAATGTATATGTACATTACTGAGATTACGTCACGTTAGGCAGTAATTAATATATCATTTAGATGTCCACTCTAAATTTTCACAACATTTACAGAACATTCCAAAATGGTATCATTGTTTCATTTTGATTTCATATTATAACTTCTTAAATCATGTACTGAAATACAAATAACAATAAGTCTTTGGGGGATCTTTTTTAGTGTGTAAATTTCATATGCATGTTTTTTTAGTGGATTTTTATCTATTGTTTCACAAAGTATATACACTATGTACCAGATACTAGCAAGATATTTTCTATTTATTATACACTTCTTCATCTACTTATATATTTGTTTGGTATATGCACATACATATATCAGTGTCAATATTTGTTATTCAATAATTTTAAGTGTTATTATCACTGAACCTTTGTTTTATCTATGCGTAAGCATGGGCATCTCAGCACATGGTTGCTATAATGATTTCAACATTTACTTGGGTGTTTAATTGGACTTTGTTGATATATTCTGAATCTCCTCTCCTTTACCGTTAATTGGAGTTTGTTAATTAATTGTACAATTTTATATCTCGGTTTACCTGGGACTGAGCTTAATTTCTATGTATATGCAGATTTGTCTGCATCGACATCCAAACACACACACTTCAGATGCTGAATATTCCCTACAATTTGACTTTGGGAAACGGACAAACGGGACATAATATAATTACATGTAATTCTTAAGTATACGGATCAAAGTTATATGCAGCCGAGTACATGATTAATTAAATTCAAAATCATTGCCTACCTAGAGACCGAACCCGGGACCTCTGGCTTACTAGTCTTACGCTCAAACGATCGAGCTAAAGGGAAAATTTCTCCATCTACCAGGGTTACACAAATAACATCCACAAGACATGACTTGTTTTTGAGTTCATAATATATAATTCACGTACATAAAACACAAGAGTTCATAATATATAACCCCCGTACATAAAACATGACTTAGGGACCTGTTTATGAATTTAACGTACTAGTATACATAAAAAAATATTATCATTGTAGTTCATTTAATGATTTATTTTGGGGGGGTTATCAATTCAATGTACATAAATACAATAATTTATTGTTGTATTCTATAGCAAAGATATATTTTTTCACATTTCTGAAAATAATAGACAATACATGTATGTTCATATTGTATCAATTGCGAAAATAATTTACATCAGCTTTCGTTTTATGGCGATTTTATGCCTTGGGGGAAGGATGATTTACATGTGTTCTCCACTTTATTAAATCCAAGTTATGTATTCATGTATAGGTAGGTACTAAATTGTTTAAAGCATAACGTTTTGTTATTACATACAGATAAGCGTATATTTTAGACGAAACATGAATTATCTCAACTAAAATTTCATTAAGATTGATATTTTGATATTGTACTTTGGATATTTTTGAATTTATTTAAATAAACGCATCAAAAAGTTTTGTTTGTTATTTATTCCAGCAAAAAGGCGTAAACTGTAATCAGTAAATATACATGCCAGAGCTATGCACAGTTCAAAGTGGTGTAACATTGCTCTTAGTGAATACACGCATCATCACTAAAGTAAATCTACCCACTTATACTCAAGAGAATTCAGACATAAATACCCAATAGATTCAACACACTAATACTCGAGAGAATCTTCACACCTATACTCAGGAGAATCGACATACCAATACTCACAATAATTCACAAACCAATACCCAAGATAATCCACACGACAATACTCGAGATAATTCACACAATATTCGAGATATTTCACACACGAATACTAAGAGACTTTATACACCAAATCCTCAAGAGAATTCACACACCAACACTCAAAATAATTCACACACAAATACTCAATAAAATCCACATACCATAACTCAAAAGAATTCATACACCAATACTCCAGAAAATTTGCATACCAATACTCAAGAGAATCCACACACCAATACTCAATAAAATCCACATTCCAATACTCAATAGAATCCACATACCAATACACAAGAAAATTCACAAACCAATACTAAAGAGAATTCACATACCATAACTCAAAAGAATTCATACACCAATACTCCAGAAAATTTGCATACCAATACTCAAGAGAATCCACACACCAATACTCAAGAGAATCCACATACCAATACTCAAGAGAATCCACATACCAATACTCAAGAGAATCCACACACCAATACTCAAGAGAATCCACATACCAATACTCAAGAGAATTCACATACCAATACTCAAAATAATTCACACACCTATATTCAAGAAAATTTACAAACCAATACTCAAGAGAATCAACCTACCAATACTCAAGAGAATTCACAAACCAATACTAAAGAGAATTCACACACCAATGCTCGGGAGAATCCACAAACCAATACTCAAGACAATTCACACCAATACTCAAGACAATTCACACACCAATGCTCAAGAGAATCGACAAACCAATACTCAAGACAATTCACACGCCAATGCTCAAGAGAATTCACAAACCAATACTCAAGAGAATCGACAAACCAATACTCAAGAGAATTCACACACCAATACTCAAGAGAATTGACAAATCAATACTAAAGAGAATTCACACACCAATACTCAAGAGAATCGACAAACCAATACTCAAGAGAATTCACACACCAATACTCAAGAGAATCGACAAATCAATACTCAAGAGAATTCACAAACCAATACTGAAGAGAATCAACATACCAATACTCAAGACAATTCACACCAATACTCAAGAGAATTCACATACCAATACTCAAGAAAATTCACACACCAATGCTCAAGAGAATTCACACACCAATACTCGAGAGAATTTACACACCAATACTCAAGAGAATTTACACACCAATACTCAAGAGAATCGACAAACCAATACTCAAGAGAATTCACACACCAATACTCGAGAGAATTTACACACCAATACTCAAGAGAATTTACACACCAATACTCAAGAGAATCGACAAACCAATACTCAAGAGAATTCACACACCAATACTCAAGAGAATTCACACACCAATACTCAAGAGAATCGACAAACCAATACTCAAGCATATTCACACACCAATACTCAAGAGAATCCACACACCAATACTCAAGAGAATTCACACACCAATACTCAAGAGAATCGACAAACCAATACTCAAGAGAATTCACAAACCAATACTCAAGAGAATTCACATACCAATACTCAAGAGAATCGACAAACCAATACTCAAGAGAATTCACACACCAATACTCAAGAGAATCGACAAACCAATACTCAAGATAATTCACAAACCAATACTCAAGAGAATTCACACACCAATACTCAAGAGAATTCACACACCAATGCTCAAGAGAATTCACACACCAATACTCAAGAGAATCGACAAACCAATACTCAAGAGAATTCACACACCAATACTCAAGAGAATCAACATATCAACAATTTACAATACAATGTAGTACAATATTTCATGGGGCATAATTCTGTGACCATATGGAGTAGTTTTATATGTTTTTGACTTTTCCAACTTATAAACAGAATTTGCCATTCATTCAAAATCGCAGTGGATTTCCGTTCCTTGAGTTATCCCAGCATCCTTCAGTGAGGAAGTGTTGGCCTGGTTTGATAGGTTCATCCAAAGACATTTATTGGATCCTCCTACATTGACTTTCAATTGCAACTCTTTCCCATCTGAAAGCTTGAAAATTCTATAGAATTCCTGCTTCAAGAAACCAATCGTATCCGATTTACTATAACACTGATATGACCTTTGACCCATACATTCAAGAACAACTTTCATTGGATAGATCTCTACAGTAAGTGTTCCTGAGAGCAGACCTTCCAATATGACCTTGCGTACAATTGGCTTTTGTCCATCTTTCAACCCATACCACCCCATAATCTGCAACCAACAAGATTCTTTAATGGCAATAAAATCCTCTCCCTCCAATAAATTTGCAATCAAATTATTTTCAGTTCCCATGATGGAAGAATTGTCTACTGGGCCTGGATGAATCCCATCTCCTTCCTTCTTACTTAGGAAAGTCTGACATTTTCTTATCCAACTTTTTGAAACTATGAAAACCTCTGAGTGTTTCTTGAATGATTTGCACAACATTTTCTTCATAAGACCTTGCTGTGTCTTTTTGTCTGGACATCTTACTGTGGGTTTGTTTCTAGGTATGTCTGGACATCTTACTGTGGGTTTGTTTCTAGGTATGTCTGGACATCTTACTGTGGGTTTGTTTCTAGGTATGGATTTTTCGGCGTCCTCAGCTTGGCTATGCATCCAATCTGACTTGAGATTAGTTTTTGAATCTGGTGTCTTTGGCTTCATAGAATCTGAAGCTTTACTGGTTAAATGACTAGAACCGTTCAATTTTCTTATCAAATCTGGAGTCAATTTGGAGTCTGTGTGTATGGCAAGCTGAAATACAAGAATAAGATGGTATCATAAAATAATTTTTTGTAGATTTCCTTTTGAGACTTTTGAAATTTCTTTTTGAAATTTTCCTATCAATATTCTTTGCTTCTTTAAATTGAAACCGTCCAACCTCACTGGATTAAAAAACAATTTGCTATACACACACGAGAAATAATTTTAAGGGACTTTTATTTCTATTTGGATCTGAGAGTGTTACACCACATAATATATACGTAGTATCAAAACAAAGTAATGCACTGAACAAACATTTAACCCAGTATGGATAAACCTTAAACACAGCATGGACAAACCTTTACCCTAGTATGGACGAACCTTTAACCCAGTATGGACGAACCTTTAACCTAGTATGGACGAACCTTTAACCCAGTATGGACGAACCTTTACCCTAGTATGGACGAACCTTTAACCCAGTATGGACGAACCTTTAACCTAGTATGGACGAACCTTTAACCCAGTATGGACGAACCTTTAACCTAGTATGGACGAACCTTTAACCTAGTATGGATAAACCAGTATGGACAAACCTTTATGGACAAACCTTTAACCTAGCATGGACAAACCTTTAACCCAGTATGGACAAACCTTTAAGCTAGCATTGACAAACCTTTAAGCTAGCATTGACAAACCTTTAAGCTAGCATTGACAAACCTTTAACCTAGCATGGACAAACCTTTATGGACAAACCTTTACGGACAAATCTTTAACCTAGCATGGACAAATCTTTAACCTAGCATGGACAAATCTTTAACCCAGTATGGACAAACCTTTAACCTAGCATGGACAAATCTTTAACCTAGCATGGACAAATCTTTAACCTAGCATGGACAAATCTTTAACCCAGTATGGACAAATCTTTAACCTAGCATGGACAAACCTTTAACCTAGCATGGACAAACCTTTAACCCAGTATGGACAAACCTTTAACCTAGTATGGACAAATCTTTAACCCAGTATGGACAAACCTTTAACCCAGTATGGACAAACCTTTAACCTAGCATGGACAAATCTTTAACCTAGTATGGATAAACCTTTAACCCAGTATGGACAAACCTTTAACCCAGTATGGACAAATCTTTAACCTAGCATGGACAAATCTTTAACCTAGTATGGACAAACCTTTAAACCAGTATGGACAAACCTTTATGGACAAACCTTTAACCTAGCATGGACAAACCTTTAACCTAGCATGGACAAACCTTTAACCCGTGTGGACAAACTCCTTTATTAAAAGTGTGTCAAAGCTAATGAAGATAATGCAGTGCCATTTGAACATTTTTGGTCTGCACTGGTTGTTTTGTAAGATTAAATGGGACCCCTCTGTATGATTTGAATTGACTTCCAGAAAAATAAGTGAGATCTTTTTAATTCGAAGCTTAAAGAGCTTTAACACAATTTCTGATTCATTGTGACTTTGGGAACCAAACCTAAAGCGTGATATATAATGACACGCCCATCTAAAACTTTCCACACAGAATATTCTATAGATTGGAATTTAAGGCTCTGATAAAGTGTTAATAGACATGGACAGATGACGAACTGTACTTTTAGTAATTGTTGTTTGACTTTGTGTGTAGAGTTTGTAAATCTATGAACTTAAGATCTATATAAATGCCATATAGTTTTGAGAACCTCTAAAACTGATGAATTACACTCATACTTAAACACTATGATAGAAGTGATATGACACAACCAATATGATATTCAATAGTGTGATGTTCTGATGACTACACTGTCACCTTCATCAGACTAATGACCAATGTGAAGCGTACTAGCACTGTCTTATATAGTGTCTGAGAGCACAAAAAATCGGCACTTACTGACAATTCTGTAAAGCAAAATCATATACGGTATGTGTCATATAACTCCTATCATATTTACTTTACCAGCCTGAAGAAAAATGTTCCAGAATATACTTACACTCTTCTGATCTCCACTTTCTAAGACTAGAAGGTTATCTGAGAAAATAAAGTATGATAATGTTAATAAAAATGGGGAAAAAATCTATAATTCAACTCCAATGGATCTAAAAGGTTAGAAAGTAAGTTGAATTGTTCATTGTTTTATTTTTTGCTAGTGGACAAGGAATGGCTTTGTTACAAAAAGCTGTTACATAGAACAAATATACTGTATTAAAGCTTATCCAGGGATGTAATTACACAGATCATTACGATAAATACTGTAACAAAAAACAAAAGTGATTGTACCTGTATGTTTCCTATCGGAGAGTTCTACTTTATCTAAATCCCCTGCCATCCTCCTCAATGTGTCACAGATGTCTCGTTTTGAGCCTAGGCCCACAGTTTGCAGACTGTCGTTAGAAGGAATGGTCAGTGATGCCCTGTTCAGTTCACACTCTAGCTGTGCTGTATCTTTATGTCTGAAATGCATTACTATACTTATTTCCCATAGAAGTGGCGTACTTGCCAGAATTTATAAAAAAGTGGAATTAGGATATAACAAAGATCCTCCAGGGACTAGAAGGAAAAGAGAATTACCCGACAAGTAGAAATGTGTGTCAGAATCCTCATTTTGTGAAATATTGTAAGGTAATATTGATAATTACTTTCAATTGTGTACAAATCATGCTTAAGAAAGAAAAACTTCTTTACAATTACACTGTATTATTGTTTATAGGGGGGAATCCACATATACTTACAGTTCTCTATACTGGTCAAAATTCTAAAATGATAAAACAATAAATTCAGTAAATATGGCAGAATCAATAGAATTGTCCTACATACAAACATAATTCTACATGAGAATCTAATATTTTTCAGGATTTCTCAAATAATCAGATTTTTTTTTCAACTAATTAAATAATGTCTACACCCAACCCAATGGTAATAGTGATGTGGGGTTCCCAGGATGTAGGTGGGATAACTATAGTTCAGACTGAAGTTTTAAACATTGGGACTTGGTGAACTTTATTTCCAAATTATGTTAATCTCCATGGCTCTCCACGACAAACAATGGCATAGATATACCTAGTTCAGAAAACCATTTTCTTTATACACATTAACATCATTAATTCAGGAGATACCGTCATGCACTTCTAAAAAAAGAAAGATTTGAAGTGTTGAACAATTTTGAGCGGAATATTAAAATTGTTGATCATTTTTAGTGATATCTCTTGGAAATATTAACAAAAACAAAAAATTGTTTCATTCATCAATCATTAAACAAAATGTTAGCACAAGAGGTTGTTGTGATTTCGACAAACTTTTCACCCAATAAAAGGAGGAAATTTTCTATTGGCTAACCCCATAGGTAAATTATTCCAAAGGGAGTTTGTTGATTTTAATAAAACATCACAAATTATTAAACCCAACATACTGAGTAGTAATAAGTTTCCGAGACAGGCTGTGGGTGGAGAACAGTTGACATTCGACTTTCCAGCTGTTTTACAGATCTCAGATGACTTTCTATATTCTGCATTTCTCTTTCAAACTCAGTACATATGTCCTCTTTCCTGGTTTGTAGGTTGGAACTCATCTCTGATTCCTTTCGGTCCAAAACTAATCTCAGCATGCTGAAAGCTTTTAATACTTCTTGACTGTCATTTTCAATCTCTTCCTGTGAAAAACATAAACAAGAAGAAAGTGGATCAAAGCTGACAGTGCAAGCTAAAAAGCTTCCAAATGAGATCTTAAAAATTATATACACTAAGTTTCAGTTTTCAGCAACCATTTCTGAGATATACCCCCATGATCACAGTATTAAGGTCATTCATTTGAAAAAACTTGATAAACCTTCATCTCAACATATGACTGGCTCAATATTATGATCCTGGGCCTCTTGGTTTTTGAGAATTGTTTCTGAATGGATGATGCTTGACAATAAAAAAAATGGCGATTGCAATAGATCACTCAAGGCTTCATCTCCGGTGACACAAATGAAATACAACAAATAACACATCCATTGAGACCTAATTGTTTCTATATATTTTCACTGATCATCCAGAATTAATCTGCTGCATCAAAATAGTAATATGTACTGAAAGATAAACCTACAGCAGACACCCATCCACAACCAATGACATACTGAAAGATAAACCTACATCAGGCACCCATCCACAACCAATGACATACTGAAAGATAAACCTACATCAGACACCCATCCACCACCCACTGACATACTGAAAGATAAACCCACATCAGACACCCATCCACCACCCACTGACATACTGAAAGATAAACCTACATCAGACACCCATCCACCACCCAGACATACTGAAAGATAAACCTACATCAGACACCCATCCACCACCCAGACATACTGAAAGATAAACCTACATCAGACACCAATCCACCACCCAGACATACTGAAAGATAAACCTACATCAGACACCCATCCACAACCAATGACATACTGAAAGATAAACCTACATCAGACACCCATCCACCACCGACTGACATACTGTAAGATAAACCTACATCAGACACCCATCCACCACCCACTGACATACTGAAAGATAAACCTACAACAGACACCCATCCACCACCCACTGACATACTGAAAGATAAACCTACATCAGACACCCATCCACCACCCAGACATACTGAAAGATAAACCTACATCAGACACCCATCCACCACCCAGACATACTGAAAGATAAACCTACATCAGACACCCATCCACAACCAATGACATACTGAAAGATAAACCTACATCAGACACCCATCCACACCACTGACATACTGAAAGATAAACCTACATCAGACACCCATCCACCACCACTGACATACTGAAAGATAAACCTACATAAGACACCCATCCACCACCCAATGACATACTGAAAGATAAACCTACATCAGACACCCATCCACCACCCACTGACATACTGAAAGATAAACCCACATCAGACACCCATCCACCACCCACTGACATACTGAAAGATAAACCTACATCAGACACCCATCCACCACCCACTGACATACTGAAAGATAAACCTACATCAGACACCCATCCACCACCCACTGACATACTGAAAGATAAACCTACAATCAGACACCCATCCACCACCCACTGACATACTGAAAGATAAACCTACATCAGACACCCATCCACCACCCATGACATACTGAAAGATAAACCTACATCAGACACCCATCCACCACCCAGACATACTGAAAGATAAACCTACATCAGACACCCATCCACAACCAATGACATACTGAAAGATAAACCTACATCAGACACCCATCCACCACCGACTGACATACTGAAAGATAAACCTACATCAGACACCCATCCACCACCCACTGACATACTGAAAGATAAACCTACATCAGACACCCATCCACCACCCACTGACATACTGAAAGATAAACCCACATCAGACACCCATCCACCACCCACTGACATACTGAAAGATAAACCTACATCAGACACCCATCCACCACCCACTGACATACAGAAAGATAAACCTACATCAGACACCCATCCACCACCAACTGACATACTGAAAGATAAACCTACATCAGACACCCATCCACCACCCAGACATACTGAAAGATAAACCTACATCAGACACCCATCCACAATCAATGACATACTGAAAGATAAACCTACATCAGACACCCATCCACAATCAATGACATACTGAAAGATAAACCTACATCAGACACCCACCCACCACCCACTGACATACAGAAAGATAAACCTACATCAGACACCCATCCACCACCCACTGACATACTGAAAGATAAACCTACATCAGACACCCATCCACCACCTACTGACATACTCAAGATTTTTTCAATATTTTTATTACTCTCTAACACACTTGAGTGTGTGTAACAAGAGGTCAAACAAGTGTACAGCAATGTTACAATTATAACTGAAAGATAATTAAACCTGCAGCAGACACCCATCTACTACCCACTGACTTACTAAAACATTTATCCATTATCCATACCCTTGTTATTTTTTGACACCCAGTGGACACTCTTTATAATCTTCTATACAGTCATTGTATTCCGTAGGATACCCATCGCTGATTACAGTCAAATAAAGCCAACAAAACCAAGCTTATAATCCCAATATCTTAGCTAATATGGTAGTCTTTTCTAAATAATCAATATATAATTGTTTAAATTGTATCGGTCAGCCAGCAGAAGTCTACCTTCTTTCATTCCAGTTGTTCCTTTTTCTTTCATTCCAGTTGTTCCTTTTCAACTATGTATCTAACCAACACATCCTTGATTAAATTTTTAGTAAAACTTACCTCCACTCTGTTTCGACGAGCGATAAGATCCTGTTGAGTACTAACAAGGTCATTCTTCAGTTTAGTTACCTTTGGCAAGACAGACTGCTTTACTTCATCCTATAAATATTGTATCTAGCTATATATATGGTATAAAAACAGTTTGCTTAATACTGTTACATTGCATGTTTTTGGAAGTTTATGTAAAAAACCATCATGTATCTCTATTAATAATGAACGAATATGCAATCATAACATCAGATTTTGCAATGCATTCATAACATTAAATTTTGCAAAACTACTAGTAATTACCAAATTTAATTAATTTAATATTTTGGATGGTAAAAGATTTGTTGTGAATTGTTTCCCATTTCAGTAATGTTTATTAAGTACCAGTCAAAAGTAAAGAGAAATTAAATCTATGAAAAGTAGTCAAGTACACATCACAATACAAATTAATTTGAAAATGGATTTACCTTACATGACATAACCTTATCTTCCAAATCCAGGGTATGATGGCCAGAGTGATCCCTGAGGCATTTGGTACATAGCACAGTGTCACAAGTATTACAAAACACACTTACAGATCGACTATGTGCCTTACATATTTCACCCTGTTTTTCACATCTAGTTCCAGTTTCTGTCTCTGTATATCCATGTTTGAGAGATTGGAGCCTACTGATTATATTTGCTAAAGCAAAGTTCTTTGGCAGTTTAGTAACGTGTTCCTCTGTAAGTTGGACAGTACATCTACAGGAAGGGCAGGGGAATGGAGTTCCCTCTAATGTGTGTTGCTGTATGTGGGTGTTCAGACACTCCCGACAGAAGTTGTGTTGACAGGGTAAGAAGACTGGGTCCTGGTACAGCTCCAGACAGATAGGACAGGTTAGCTCCTCTTCTAATCCTCCAACCACAGTTCCTTCCATCACAAAGGCCATCCTGAATGAATGAATGAATGAATGAATGAATGAAATTACTAATAATTCCTGAAAGTTCCATTTATGATATTAAGTGATCCTATGCAACTAATTTGCATTCAATTATTACCACTTAGGAATTTTTCCATTCTTCTAATAATAATAAAATCTTTTATTTAGACAGGGTGACATATTTAGAATTTTGTCTAGTTTCCAATACGGCCCTGTAAAATTTACAAGACAATACTTACATAGAAATAAGATACATTAATGACCTGTCTATAATCAACATGATTAGTACATTATAACTTATCTTCATAAGAATTGAGAGCAAATATATCAATTACAGAAATATAATGTCAAAGTAATATCACAGGATACAGACCAGAAAGGAGGTGATTGGGAAGCCCCTACCTAACAAGCTTTCCGGCTGTAGTTAATAAATATGTGGATGTTTTAAAATATGATAATACAGCTCTTTATCAAAATGATTTAAATAAAAATGTGCATTACATAAACATGGTTTGATAATAAGTAATGTCATAGGATACAGGCCAGAGAGCAGGTGATTTGGTAGCCCCTACCAAACAAACTCTCTGGCTGTGGTCTATGTACATGGCATATAGTCTAATCACTGTAAATAGAAGCCTTTATAATAATTTAGAAAGATAAGCTTTAGATAAACACAAAAATGAAATTGGTTTTAAGACAATAAATCACAGTTAAGCTTTTACTTCAAAATACTAAGTTATTGAATTAAAATAGTTGCTTAGATACAGCTTTTTGAAAGACAGAATGCTTGTAGTATTTTGTGTCTCATCAGTAAGGTTGTTCCATAAGCCAGTACATGTACAAATGTATATCTAAAAGAATTCTTATGTACACTTTCTAAGATGCTTAAGAATGTTTGATTGGTTATCTGACTGAAACATTTCTACAAAATATGTAATCATTTCTCTTTTCTCCTCTAGGGATCAAATGCAGGACCTCTGACTGACAAGTGTGATGCTCTTACCAAATGAGCTTAAAAGAAGTTCCACCTAGCTTATTCAATTCTTTTTGTAATTACTTTGATGTCAAATGATCCCATTGCTGGTAAACTCTATAACCCAATACATGTAAAATAAAGCATGATTGTTGGAACACTCAGACATGGATAGAGATGTTTTCAATTTGTTTCAGTAACACTGAAATTTGGCAAAAATATTATGTAACCCTGGCAAATATCAGCCAAAAAAGGTTGACATTCTTCCCTAAAGGTGTTCATGACTAAAAGCAACTTTATTGACTTATTTCTACATGTATTTCCCGTATCATGCCCTAATATATAAAATACACTGCTGGGTCTGTCTTTCCACACAACCTAATTCTGCTGTATAATCTTACCATTTAAACATTTTTTTCAAAGAGTTTTCTTGAATTTGTTGATAGGCCGATTTTAAAGAGAGTCTTATGCTGAAGTGAAAGATATTGGTTTCAAGTTCATTTTCACAGAGACCTATATTAATATAGGCCCTATAGGTCTCTGATTTTCATAAATAATGCCATTTAACATCAAAATTAATTCAAAAGTTATTTACTACACACCAAACATCAATAAAATACAACCATGAATGAATGAAGGGCGAGTGAATGAAAAAAGTTGAAAATACAAAAAAAAAAAAAAATGAAAGTAAAACTAAATTTTGCATAAAGACATTTGATCCGAAAGTGTACTGGTGTATACGTAGTAATCCGGTGTAATAAGTAGACTACAGTATAATTAATTATCAAAGGACAATAATGCCTAGGCCTAGTTTCAACAGATCGCGATTCCCCAGTTGAAAATACCCATAACTGATTAAATCATACCAACCAAAAGTTAGTCAGCACTTTTGATGAAAAGTTACATTGCAAAACCTTTTGAATTCGTTCCCTCTTGTAGCGGAGGCTAGTTATAGTAACTGTTGAACGCTGTTTCTGCGAAACTGGAAAACGAAAGTAGGCGGTGTTCAAAGGGTGATAACTCATATTTATATACCGATAAATGTTTATTTCTGACTCTGCAACCGCTCTGATAAGTATATCCAAAATGATGGTATTTCTTCAAAATTAAAAAATGCCTGGTAGTCAACAATCATGAAATATTTGTCATAATTTCATGTTTTTATGACGAGCTTTCAGTCATTCTACCACCACCGGAAGTTTATGTGTGGCACATGCGTAAATAAACTTATGAAATAGCGGGAAATCGCACATTTTGTCAACGAAGCAGTATAAAGAAAAACAACGCATTTAACAGAGAAAGAAATGACCGAACAACTGACAGCAGGGGCTCTAGAGGTAAATGAACGTATATTAGTCTTAAAATTGTTGATAAAACTTCACTTTGGTTTCATGTTTCGCTCCACCAGCAAAGCACTTCTGATTTTATTTGTCGAGCTCCTATCATGGCTTGTGGATATGAGTGTGAGCTTTTTTTAAGCATATTGAGTAAGAAATAAAACCAAACAGATGCTTAATTCTAATTTGGTTTCTAATACCACAACGTAAGATATCATTATAAACCTTTTTAAGTATCTGATTTGCTGTAAAACGATTTATTCTCTTCCATCATACTCCTGTCAACAAGTAACTGTGTAGCGCGAAAACCCCCATCTTCGCTAGCCAAGGCTTCTGATTACGTTACACTACACGAACCCTTGGCAGATATAGGTGTCAGTTCTGGCCCTCTAGCGGAGATTCGAAATTACCACCCTTTACACATTAAATTTTCGACCAATCAAAACGAACGTTACCAATTTACTTCATCGGTGATGTTTACAAACGCACATGAAGGCGTGTGTCATTTTGATGAGATATGTGATCAATGACTTCTATTAATTGATCAATCACTGCGAATGTTTCCCATAGATTGTACGTCTCTGTTTTTAGGTAAAATGTCATGACATAGTCGACGATGTAGCTCTGCACTGGGCGCCGCAATTTTTGTTTACTGTGAAACCAAGCCTGGATGTAAAACGCGATTTGATTGGGTGCCCTGGGATTGCCAGGGCACGACGGTTTGAACACGACTATATCTGCCAATGGTTCGTGTAGTGTAACGTAATCAGAAGCCTTGGCTAGCGAAGATGGAAAACCCCCGGCGAACTCAACAACCGTGTCACAGTTCCGGAGTCACTCGGCAATGCCCTCAGTGGTAGCGTCGTGCACTCGCTACAATGTCCGAGTTTTGGATAATTTAGTATTCGTGGGCTGTCGAGAACATCACAAAACAACACCGTCTCCCAGTTTCAGACTCTTGTATTCAGTATCGTCAACATGTACAACAGTTACACAGTTTGAGGTAAATCCCTCTCAAACATATCCAGCACAATCCAACATACAACACCTAGGCACCTCAAATCTGAACTCCCCGAGCTCTCTCTCACTCTTCCTTATATACTGAAGTCTGTCGGGCAACGATTGCCCGATCGGGCAAAGATGTCCTGAACTGACCTTCTGACATAACTTGACCAAATCCTGTCGGAGCAGTCGGGCAAACTGTGAGAGCAGGCGGTCCGTTGACCTAAATATGTGGATACACATACACGTAAACATTTAGATGGTAATTAGGGATGAGTATATGATGACCATAGGTAATATAGACAGAGGACCTATAAGGAACCCCCAGAGTGATTTCCCGAAGCCAGTGTCAAACGTAGACCAGTAGCCACGGATCAAGGTAATTAAAACGTTATCAGTGAATGACCGGTGTATTACAGTGCCTAAAATCTCACGGTCGGCATGTACATAATTAAGTCCGGCAATGTAGGGCAAATAGGGCACCCCATCTAATTACTCATGGTCAACATAAACTTGAACCACTAAAACTACTAACACTAACATTTCTAACTAAATACAATAGAATAACGAAATATACTACACGAAATATACTACATGTGTTTATATAGATTTATATAGGGAAATCGTCAGAAAATACGGATTGTGGTTCAACCACAGAGTCAAGTCAAATGAAGATTCAATGACATCGCATATACACGATAACACAATACCATGATAATGGAATTAAACTTTCAGCAACGTTCTGAGACATTTGATATTACTGCTAGATAAGATAAGTTTATTTCTTGTTCAGGACATTTTATAGCCCTCTATACCAGACTCAAAAAAAAAACCCAGACATTTATATACTTATATACATAACACATATCAAAAACATGTACACAAATACATTAAGATTAAATTTCTACTGATACTTTTAAATCTGCTGACACCTGTCACTGGAGCCTTAAGATTAAATATGTATATAAACTTAATCTCTTTCTCCCTCGTGACATTATGTAGTAGGAGTGGGAAAATGCATGGCCAGATCGGGGTAATACTAGCTGGATGCTCTACCAATTGAGCTACCTGGTCTTCGATAATCGACCCAGTCCAGTTCTGCTACACTCCTCCTTCCCTTTTTAAAGTCTTTGACCCCGAGGACCTAAAAACTTCACAACCCAGGTTCGGGTATCCCCTTGTCAAGTATTCACCTCACTTTAAACAAGGTTTGATTACAGGCACCAAATGTAGTAGAAGTGGAAAAATGCACAGCCAGACCGGGGTTCAAACCCGGGACCTCCAAACTAGCTGGATGCTCTACCAATTGAGCTACCTGGTCGCCGATGATCGACCCAGTCCAGTTCCACTACACTTATACCTTTCTTCAACTTGTTGAAGTTGGTCATATAACCATTTAGAAGTAGAAGCTCCACATATAAGTTCATAACAGTGCAATGGTAAAGTAAAATTGTCATTAAATACTGAAATAGTAAATGTTATTTTTATTGTAGTCCATCATTGGAGGAGAGTCTGTCGCCCACCCTGTTTTACAAGTTCTTGTAAGTATTAATATTGCTGTAATGGTTTTAACTTGTTTAAAATTCACCCAAGTAGATTTGGCTAGAGGCAAATTTGTGGACAGAAAGTTTAATGGAGTCATATCCCTGTTGCATTCTTCCAAAAATAGTATGCAGCATACATATTACAATATGCTTGTCCCATATCAATTAGGATGATAATGCTAAAAGTAGCTGTGTGTCAAACTAGGAGCATGTTATACCACACATCTCTTAACAATTTTACATTTGGCTTTTATGAGCTGCCATGTTTTATAGTTGTATTCAGACCTCATTTAGTATGTATTATAATGGATATTTGAAATTGTGATACTGTTTCAATATAACTTACCATTGGTTTCAGAGTTCTAAACGAATATCTGCCCAAGGCTCAACTGCGGACAGATATAGACTCCTGTTGTCTGATGGAGAGACATCATATTCACGTAAGTAAAAGTACAAAAAATACAGTATTAATAGAAGTGTTCTATCAAAGAATTTTGAAAATTAACAGTTTTATAAAATAACATATCAAATCATTTTTGTTTGTGATGTTTTAACAAAGTCTTATGTAGATGCTGATTTAGAAGAATGTTTTCATGTTGACAGATGCCATGTTGGCAACACAGTTGAACACTTTGATGGAAAGTGGTGACATGGACAACTTAGCTGTTGTGAAGGTGAATCGCTACCTGTGCAACACAATCCAGGGAGACAAGTGAGTTTACATTAAAACCTACTGATAAAACATGGAGCATGGACACCTATGTGTGGAGATGTTTTTCAATATATTTTAAAATGCTGCAAAATTTTGAAATACCCTTATGATGCTGGTGCAAAGGATTAGTAGTTGATTCTATGGTTTAATGACATATGTTAACTTTCATTAAGAAGTACTGGTCTTGTATTTCAAAAGGTGTGAAATTTCATTTTTTTACATCAACTTAAGTTTTGCATAAATGAAAGTTAAGTACAGTCAATTTTGTATTGGAAAAAGACTGAACTTTTTAGCTGGAGGGATTTAAGGTACCTGTTTACAGGTAATACTAGTTTATTTCATTTGATAATTATGTTACCTAGCATAAATGACTTTGTCTCTTTGTTAATGTGTGACACTGTGTTGTAGGAGAGTGATGATCCTGTTGGACGTTTCTGTCCTGGCCAAGGGTTCAGATGTGGGACAGCGCCTAGGGAATCCTCAACAGCTTAAGGCTCAACCAACTGCAGACAAGAATGGCCATAGTTAGTTTAAAATACTTACAAATTTTTGCAGTCTGTCTAATTCCAAGCCAATATCCCTACCATATTATTGTAGAGTAGGCATATATTGTCATCCTTTCAGATACTGGCATCTTTCATAGTTAAAATCTTTGGCTTGAGTTATCAGTCAATGCAAAAAAGGTTTCAGTGCATGTTTTGGAACTATTTAAGTTTGTTGGTGTATTTGGTTACTGAAGTAAAGGTTATTTAGTTAGGTATGGACAAAAAGGTATTGGTGACTACTTGCCAAATTCGCAAGTGCAAAATTTGTTGTTGTTTTTACCCTTTCCCTTAGGTTATTGAAGATAATACTAATACAGTTAAATTGGCGCTACTAATACAGTTAAATTGGCGCACAATTTTTCATTCTTGGGCAAGTACTTTTTAACCAAAACTTACCCAAAGAACCAGTGATGTTGATTTTTAGCCCACCATCATCAGATGGTGGGCTATTCAAATCGCCCTGCGTCCGTGGTCCGTGGTCCGTGGTCCGTCCGTCCGTCCGTAAACAATTCTTGTTATCGCTATTTCTCAGAAAGTACTGAAGGGATCTTTCTCAAATTTCATATGTAGGTTCCCCTTGGTGCCTAGTTATGCATATTGCGTTTTGAGACCAATCGGATAACAACATGGCCGACAGGCAGCCATCTTGGATTTTGAAAATTGAAGTTTGTTATCGCTATTTCTGAGAAAGTACTGAAGGGATCTTTCTCAAATTTCATATGTAAGTTTCCCTTGGTGCCTAGTTATGCATATTGCGTTTTGAGACCAATCCAAAACAACATGGCCGACAGGCAGCCATCTTGGATTTTGACAATTGAAGTTTGTTATCGCTATTTCTGAGAATGTACTGAATGGATCTTTCTGAAATTTCATATGTAGGTTTCCCTTGGTGCCTAGTTATGCATATTGTGTTTTGAGACCAATCTGAAAACAACATGGCCGACAGGCAGCCATCTTGGATTTTGACAAATGAATTTTGTTATCACTGTTTCTGAGAAAGTATTCAAGGGATCTTTCTGAAATTTCTTATTTAAGTTTCCCTTGGTGCCTAGTTATGCATATTGCGTTTTGAGACCAATCTGAAAACAACATGGCCGACAGGCAGCCATCTTGGATTTTGACAATTGAAGTTTGTTATCACTATTTCTGAGAAAGTATTTAAGGGATCTTTCTCAAATTTCATATGTAAGTTTCCCTAGGTGCCTAGTTATGCATATTTCATTTTGAGACCAATCTGAAAATAACATGGCCGACAGGCAGCCATCTTGAATTTTGACAATTGAAGTTTGTTATCACTTTTTCTGAGAAAGTACTGAAGGGATCTTTCTGAAATTTCATATGTAAGTTTCCCTTGGTGCCTAGTTATGCATATTGCGTTTTGAGACCAATCCAAAACAACATGGCCGACAGGCAGCCATCTTGGATTTTGACAATTGAAGTTTGTTATCGCTATTTCTGAGAATGTACTGAATGGATCTTTCTGAAATTTCATATGTAGGTTTCCCTTGGTGCCTAGTTATGCATATTGTGTTTTGAGACCAATCTGAAAACAACATGGCCGACAGGCAGCCATCTTGGATTTTGACAAATGAATTTTGTTATCACTGTTTCTGAGAAAGTATTCAAGGGATCTTTCTGAAATTTCTTATTTAAGTTTCCCTTGGTGCCTAGTTATGCATATTGCGTTTTGAGACCAATCTGAAAACAACATGGCCGACAGGCAGCCATCTTGGATTTTGACAATTGAAGTTTGTTATCACTATTTCTGAGAAAGTATTTAAGGGATCTTTCTCAAATTTCATATGTAAGTTTCCCTAGGTGCCTAGTTATGCATATTTCATTTTGAGACCAATCTGAAAATAACATGGCCGACAGGCAGCCATCTTGAATTTTGACAATTGAAGTTTGTTATCACTTTTTCTGAGAAAGTACTGAATGGATCTTTCTGAAATTTCATATGTAAGTTTCCCTTAGTGCCTAGTTATGCATATTGCGTTTTGAAACCAATCTGAAAACAACATGGCCGACAGGCAGCCATCTTTGATTTTGACAATTGAAGTTTGTTATCGCTATTTCTGAGAAAGTACTGAAGGGATCTTTCTCAAATTTCATATGGAGGTTCCCCTTGGTGCCTCGTTATGCTTCTTGCATTTTGAGATCAATTGGAAAACAATATGGCCGACAGACCGCCATCTTGGATTTTGACAAATGAAGTTTGTTATCTCTATTTCTCAAAGTACTGAATGGATCTTTCTCAAATTTCATAAGTAGGTTCCCCTTGGTCCCTTGTATTGCAATTTTGGACCAGTCTGTCCTGAAAACAACTTGGCAAACAAACAGCCATTATCGTTAAATCTCAAATTTCTTATATAGCTAGGATTCCCTTGAAAAGTACTGGAGGGATGTCTCAATTTGCACAGATTAGTAAAATGAAGGGAAAAGTAGGGAAAAGATCAATCTGACATGGAACCTATGAAGATCATTCAATGGTGGGCGCCAAGATCCCTCTGGGATCTCTGGTTTTCTCTCCTGTCCTTATATTGATAATAAAAAAAAACCTTACAATTGAGAATATTTCATTGAGAGGGAAGTTGATATCTCCTAATTTGAAATTTTTATTGAAATTTGGTGAAATATTTTATATTTATGAAATTTTTTTATTTTGAAGTGGCAGGGAAGAATGTACATTGCTTCAAAATCATAAGATTGAGTAGGTATAGGTGTGTGCCATGTACAATGATTATCTGAGTTGAGGGTTTTTACTTCTTGGATATTTCAGACTCCGCGCAGGTCCCTCCTCTGGTGCCGAAGCAGGAGCCTGGTGGTCAGAGTTACATGGGTAAGCCCGATTGTGATAGCTCCAATTCTGACTTTGACCTTTTACATAGATGGGTCACAAAACCCAAAGTTTTTGAACAAATATGTCAGCTGCTAGAGGACAAAAAAGCATGAAAGGACTGTTTTGTTTGATGGCATTCAGAGAAAAATGTGTGGATAGTTTTAATTGAAACAATTTACTAACAGTGATAGTGTTAAAAGAACTGTAATAGGGGAGATTTCAGCATGCAGAAAATGTGTGTGTACATATTGATCTGTCAGATATACATCACTTAAAATTGTGAATGGGCAAAACAATTCAATACCAAAAACAAGATTCTGTCCAGGTTCCAATGACTCCACATTTGAAAAATGTGAAATGAGAGACTATGTTATGTGAAATGTTCAAATGTTACAATTTGTGACAATATGCAGGTAGGCTTATTCAATGGTTGTGAAATTTACTATCCTTTATAGATGCCAGAGAAGTTTTTGCAATGTTTGATGTTTTCATACTGTTTCTATTTAATTGTGCTATTTTCAAAACAAAGTAAAATGAACACTTATAAATTTTTGACAAATCACCTGTGAGTCTTATGGAATTCTCCATTGATAACTGAGAAATGTCTAGGTTATTTCATGTTAATCATGGGGGGGGGGGGGGGGGGGTTAGTAGACACTTCAGATGGTTAAATCAAAATTTGATACCTTTCCTTCTATTAATTAGATTGGTGGTGGGGTCCAGTGTCTCCTATAGGGTTAATTCTGGAATAGCGCTGAAAATATACATTTTATTTTTTATTTGGTAAAATTTTGAATAGACCTTGTGAACTTTTCAGTTTGCATATTTGTGAATGATACTGAATCTGACATGAATTAATTCTGTGTATTTACAAAATGTTGATCTGTGATATCATAAACTGCCACCTTAATTTTGTCCATATTTAGAGAGGAGAAATAATTTTTCATAATGAAAATACTTGTTTATCACGTTGAAATATGTAAATACTATTCCAGATAAAAATGTGTGAGTGTTTAGGAGACACTTCTGTTTATTTTCTGTCTTGTCCATTTTAAGGAATTCTGAAAATTATAAGAAATTGACTTTTATATTTGGAAAATGACATTGTGACATGCACCATCATATTCTTGTCTGGAATAGCCTAGTTGAAATGTATTGGGTATTCATTATGTAGAGCAATCCTTCCCTAATTAAATATCTCTAATTAAGCTACTTTATATTATTAATTTGAAAAATGAGATTATGTAATTACAATTATATAAATGTTGATACATGATATATATTTGATCTAGTCAGTAGTCATTTACTAAATTTGACAAATGAGATTATAAAACGACAATTGTATGAATGTTGATACATGATATATATATATATATATCTAGTCAGTAGTCATTTACTGGGGTTGATGTTTATTATATATAGTTTTGTTTATAAGTTTTACAGCAGCACAACATGTGTTCACTCGTTTTGTTCAGTTATATGTTATAAGGATGGCATTATGTATTTATACAATAAATGTTATTATAAACTTAATTATTTCTTATTTCATGATTGATATCATTATTTACATGCATTCAAACTTTTAAAAGAATTCTTTTGTCATCATTATGATGCAACATTAATAAAAGTAAAAAGGGGAATGAGGACATCGTTACTATAAATAGAATTTTTCACATCCTCTCTGTTAAATGTTATTTAGTAATTGATTCTTTTGTACTTAATATACTATTATGTAAAAACTTTGCAATATAGATTAAAAGGAATGAACTGTATTTTAATAAATTAAAATTTCGCGATCTGGCTATATATGTATGGTTCAATGAGATTCTGCATTACTGTGGTATTTTTAGCCCACCATCATCAGATGGTGGGCTGTTCAAATCGCCCTGCGTCCGTGGTCCGTCGTCCGTCCGTCCGTCCGTCCCTCCGTCCGTAAACAATTCTTGTTATCGCTATTTCTGAGAAAGTACTGAAGGGATCTTTCTCAAATTTCATATGAAGGTTCCCCTTGGTGCCTAGTTGTGCATATTGCATTTTGAGACCAATCGGATAACAACATGGCCGACAGGCAGCCATCTTGGATTTTGACAATTGAAGTTTGTTATCGCTATTTCTGAGAAAGTACTGAAGGAATCTTTCTCAAATTTCATATGTAGGTTCCCCTTGGTGCCTAGTTATGCATATTGCGATTTGAGACCAATCAGAAAACAAAATGGCCGACAGGCAGCCATCTTGGATTTTGACGATTGAAGTTTGTTATCGCTATTTCTGAGAAAGTACTGAAGGGATCTTTCTCAAATTTCATATGAAGGTTCCCCTTGGTGCCTAGTTATGCATATTGCATTTTGAGACCAATCGGATAACAACATGGCCGACAGGCAGCCATCTTGGATTTTGACAATTGAAGTTTGTTATCGCTATTTCTGAGAAAGTACTGAAGGGATCTTTCTCAAATTTCATATGAAGGTTCCCCTTGGTGCCTAGTTATGCATATTGCGTTTTGAGACAAATCGGATAACAAAATGGCCGACAGGCAGCCATCTTGGATTTTGACAATTGAAGTTTGTTATCGCTATTTCTGAGAAAGTGCTGAAGGGATCTTTCTCAAATTTCATATGTAGGTTCCCCTTGGTGCCTAGTTATGCATATTGCGATTTGAGACCAATCGGAAAACAACATGGCCGACAGGCAGCCATCTTGGATTTTGACAATTGAAGTTTGTTATCACTATTTCTGAGAAAGTACTGAAGGGATCTTTCTCAAATTTCATATGTAGGTTTCCCTTGGTGCCTAGTTATGCATATTGCTTTTTGAGACCAATCCGAAAACAACATGGCCGACAGGCAGCCATCTTGGATTTTGACAATTGAAGTTTGTTATCGCTATTTCTGAGAATGTACTGAATGGATCTTTCTGAAATTTCATATGTAGGTTTCCCTTGGTGCCTAGTTATGCATATTGCGTTTTGAGACCAATCAGAAAACAACATGGCCGACAGGCAGCCATCTTGGATTTTGACAATTGAAGTTTGTTATCGCTATTTCTGAGAAAGTACTGAAGGAATCTTTCTCAAATTTCATATGTAGGTTCCCCTTGGTGCCTAGTTATGCATATTGCGATTTGAGACCAATCAGAAAACAAAATGGCCGACAGGCAGCCATCTTGGATTTTGACAATTGAAGTTTGTTATCGCTATTTCTGAGAAAGTACTGAAGGAATCTTTCTCAAATTTCATATGTATGTTCCCCTTGGTGCCTAGTTATGCATATTGCGATTTGAGACCAATCAGAAAACAAAATGGCCGACAGGCAGTCATCTTGGATTTTGACGATTGAAGTTTGTTATCGCTATTTCTGAGAAAGTACTGAAGGGATCTTTCTCAAATTTCATATGAAGGTTCCCCTTGGTGCCTAGTTATGCATATTGCGTTTTGAGACAAATCGGATAACAAAATGGCCGACAGGCAGCCATCTTGGATTTTGACAATTGAAGTTTGTTATCGCTATTTCTGAGAAAGTACTGAAGGGATCTTTCTCAAATTTCATATGTAGGTTCCCCTTGGGGCTTGTTAGGCATATTGCGATTTGAGACCAATCGGAAAACAACATGGCCGACAGGCAGCCATCTTGGATTTTGACAATTGAAGTTTGTTATCACTATTTCTGAAAAAGTACTGAATGGATCTTTCTGAAATTTCATATGTAGGTTTCCCTTGGTGCCTAGTTATGCATATTGCTTTTTGAGACCAATCCGAAAACAACATGGCTGACAGGCAGCCATCTTGGATTTTGACAATTGAAGTTTGTTATCGCTATTTCTGAGAATGTACTGAATGGATCTTTCTGAAATTTCATATGTAGGTTTCCCTTGGTGCCTAGTTATGCATATTGCGTTTTGAGACCAATCAGAAAACAACATGGCCGACAGGCAGCCATCTTGGATTTTGACAATGGAAGTTTGTTATCGCTATTTCTGAGAAAGTACTGAATGGATCTTTCTCAAATTTCATATGGAGGTTCCCCTTGGTGCGTCGTTATGCTAATTGCATTTTGAGATCAATTGGAAAACAATATGGCCGACAGACCGCCATCTTGGATTTTGACAATTGAAGTTTGTTATCTCTATTTCTCAAAGTACTGAATGGATCTTTCTCAAATTTCATAAGTAGGTTCCCCTTAGTCCCTTGTATTGCATTTTTGGACCAGTCTGTCCTGAAAACAACCTGGCAAACAAACAGCCATTATCGTTAAATCTCAAATTTCTCATATAGCTAGGATTCCCTTATTTGAAAAGTACTGGAGGGATGTCTCAATTTGCACAGATTAGTAAAATGAAGGGAAAAGTAGAGAAAAGATCAATCTGACATGGAACCTATGAAGATCATTCAATGGTGGGCGCCAAGATCCCTCTGGGATCTCTTGTTATTGTATGATGTAGTGAATTATCTGTATATGTAGCATAATATAATCTGTTTTGAACAAGTATTGTCAAAATAACCTTAGAAGATGTGAGCTGATTATATATTTAAAGTACCTGAAACTTTTGACATCAGTATTGTCTGCAGTTGTATGCTTTACTTGAAGTTACAAAAAGAAACTAAGACATCAACAGTGAATGATAGCTTTTGGATCACAATTAACATAAAAGTTTTTGGATCACAATTAACATGAAAGTTGTACTATTTACATGTAATTTGTTTCAGTCATACTGCTTTTGAAAATTCCTCTGCTAAAATTTCCATTTGAGTGCCGTCATTTAAAAACAAGTTCTAGAATATTTTGCAGTCACATTTTAAACTTTGTCAGATATTGTCTTGTATAGTAGAAAGTATTACTTCATGATTATGTTAGCAAACAGTAGC
Organism: Pecten maximus; assembly: GCF_902652985.1. Classification (NCBI taxonomy): domain Eukaryota; kingdom Metazoa; phylum Mollusca; class Bivalvia; order Pectinida; family Pectinidae; genus Pecten; species Pecten maximus. The sequence goes on from NC_047019.1 coordinate 36,232,686, forward strand.
AGTAAAGAATGAGTTCCTGAGGAGAGATCTGTCTGTCAGTGCTAACCCCCCACCAAATACTGGTATGGGAGCATGATACAACAGCTTTGGAGATGGATCCCTGAAGAACATCATTACCAGAAAAAGAGACAGGCAATCTTAAAAAAATCAAAATGAAGTGTAATAAACAAGTTTTTATCAGAACTGCTGTGGAGAAAGGCAAACTTGTATTTAGCCTTATAAATTGCCTAACAAGAACGTTTTTGTTTGTACATCAGGTGTGAGCCAGAAGCAAAATACCACCAAGCAGTCACCACCAGCAAACCCATATAAAGGTATTGGGGAAATTTTCACATATTAATTTGTCATCTTGGCAATGACCAAATTTTCTGCCAAGAAGCTCAAGTCATGGAATAAGACACTCCAACTAATTATAATTGTCATGCTATAAACCTGTCCCCTACTTTGAATCAAAGTCCAGAACAAATACAGTATATATAGGTGTATATTATAGTCATTGAAATTTTGTACACACTCTACTTATGATGCCTATTGTATGGAGTTGAAATCTCTTAACCATACTGTTTGGCTACAAGATCATGTCTTCATCTTGTCAAAAGTAAGGTAATAATAATACTGGACGCAGGCAAATGCCTATGCATGTATATCCAGATAAAATGTTCTCCCGACAGTGGATAAGTTCATCATTGTCTATTTCATGGTTGAAAAAGCATTCTTGTTGTCCCCAGTACTCATCCAGCCGGGCTTCAAATGTTTTCAATGTCAGTGATGTGACGACATCATTTGGCAGAGAGTTCCAATGGTTGACCACTCTTTCTTTAAATGCATGTTTCCTTACGTTTAATTTATATGTTCCTTTCTCTAGTGGTAGACTATGACTTGTTCTTTTGTTAACATTTACATTGAGGAATTCTTCCATTACAGAAGTTTCGTAGTACCCGTGTGTTAGTTTATATACCTGTATCATGTCCCCGCGTAACCTTCTGTGCTTCAGCGTTGGTAAATTTAGTTTCCTTAATCTGTTCTCATAACTTAATTCCTTTAATCTGGGTATCTGTTTTGTGGCTCTGCATTGCGCATTTTCAATTGTGTAAATATCCTTTTGTGTGTACAGATTCCATATGCTTGATAATGAAGAAATTCATTGGTTAATTTAGTTAAGTCAGTGGTATTCATCTACCCAAAGCAATAAGTCTGAACAAAAACTTCTCTACACAATCATGTTTATTATACCGTATGAAAAAATATGAATTATTAAATATGAAACAATTGTATTGACATTTTAAAGCAAAGTTATTTGTGAAAAATTGTTTGCAAAAAAATGAAACATGTCCTGAAAGTGATTCAGATTAAATATGTTCGTTTATCTTCGATTGTTAAAACAAAACTCATAGTACATTCAGATGATATGTACTTTTAACTCTCTATGTGAAAAAGAATGCAACAAAAAATTATGACAGTAATACACTATGTCAACTAATGCATCATTCGTGATTTGGATCATCAAACTTTATTCGCGAGTAATATAAGGAGCTAGAACCACTGACCACTCTATTGTAACTTCAAACATTTCTTTATTTGTAGTGATTGCTGATGTCATGCAGCACATTGTATATACTAGTACATATAGTTGTTATTGGTTTTGGAACAAAATTTCACCCCTACCAGCAACGATTTAGGAGGCTGGTGAACAAAATTTGGTCACTTTACATACTATGGAATTTACAGCTATTCATTACATAAAACTTTATATAGAGAAAGACCTGTGGTTACTTTGACTTATAGTTACTTCAAATGGTTACTATGACTATATAGTTAATGTGACTTATAGTTACTTCAAATGGTTACTATGACTATATAGTTACTATAACTTATAGTTACTTCAAATGTTTACTATGACTATATAGTTACTATAACTTATAGTTACTTCAAATGGTTACTATGACTATATAGTTACTATGACTTATAGTTACTTCAAATGGTTACTATGACTATATAGTTACTATGACTAGTTACTATGACTATTATAGTTACTGTGACTATATAGTTGCTATGACTATATGTAGTGAACACCCAACATCATCCAAATTGAAATCTTCATGACAGGGAACACTAACAAAGGAGCTGGAGGAAACTACAGTATGAAGGGGCCTTCTACACCCACAACACCAGGCAGTAATCGTGTACATACCATCTCCTCACTCACGCCCTACCAGAACAGGTATAGTCAATATTGGACATGTTTCACCCATTTGAACCTTATAATGCCTATATGTAAGAGGTCACATAAAGCCTCATTTTATTTGGTTTTGTATTATAAACTGAAGAGTTTGCAAACAAAAAGTTGATTTTGGTCATGATAGAAATGCTCTTTAAAGTAAACTGAGTTTTGAAAGTAACCTTCAGAGTTGAGCTGAATATCAAAGCAGTCTCTGGATACTTTAATACCAATAATGGTTTCATCAGTGTCCTGTTTTACTAGGAAATATGGAGAGTTATATAAAACCAGTGTGTCAAAACATTGAGAAGAAAAGCTTTGTTTCAGATGGAGAATCAGGGCAAGAATAACGCAGAAAGGCAGTGTAAGAACATGGAGCAATTCTCGAGGGGAAGGAAAGCTGTTCAGTGTCAATTTTACAGATGAGTCGGGAGAAATTCGTGCAACAGGTTTCAATGAGGCTGTAGACAAATTCTACGACATGCTGGAAATGAATAAGGTATAGCAGAGCTTCTTTTGATCATTGAAATGGTGTCGATTTTTTTGACACAAACGTAAGTTTGAGTCTATGTCAGCGCTTTTGAGGTGTAGCTGACAAAATCTACGATGCCCTCTGGCGGATACTGCCTTGGCCAATCTAACCGTTGCTTTACAGTAACTCCTTAATGCTATGCAGTAAATATTTGTAAATATCGTAAATATTCACGATAAAAAATGACATATAGTAAAGTTCAGCTATAAAAAAATTACCTTTTGTTTTGTTGACACAAACGTAGACACAAACGTAAGTTTGAGTCTATGTCAGCGCTTTTGAGGGCTCTGGCGGATACTGCTGTTGGCCAATCTAAACGTTGCTTTACAGTAACTCCGTAATGTTATGCAGTAAATATTTGTTTAACTTCGCGATAAAAAATGACATACAGTGAAGTTCAGCTATTAAAAAAAATCACCTTTTGTTTTGTTGTATTTTAGAAGCTGACAGGACAATGTGTTTTTTTTTGGCATCTTCGTTCGCTCTGACACAACTTCCACTGCCACTTCACAATCATATTCTATCGCAAAAAAAAAATAGTCCCGTGACTTACGGAGTCAAATGCAACACTGCAGTTTCGTTAGATATATGACAAAACAACAGAACCTCACAAATAGATAGTTTTCAAAGTATTTAATTTAAGTATGTTCTGTCGATGATACGTAAGAATATTTTTCCGCGTTGAACGCATTAGATTTCACGCGGAATGATACAATCGACTTTTCGCTGGCGCCATATTGCTGCTTACCTGTGACCCGGAAGAAAAATCTACTAACATCACGCTGAATTTTCATCATCGACATCTATGTGGTTTTTTTTCTTTGGTGGCATGTTACTGAATGGGTTATAATATTGATAAAGTTTCGTCGGAATATCGTTGTTATTTTGTACATTGAAAAATCACTCATCCAGCATCCGATTTTGTCCGCCATCTTTCAGTAATGTAAACAATAATAAAAGAAAGAGTAGGTGATCAAACCCAACTTTGAATGTCATTTTCTCACTGAAATATTAACTTGCATGTGATTGATGTAGTCTGCAGATGGTTAGATTATATAGATGTTTTTTTACGAAAGAAAAAAAGTTGTCTATTCATCATGACAATATCACAACAACGGCAGTCGAGTACCATACGCATGTTTGCAAATAAAAAGTTAAATAAATTCTCACTGAATAGGGTTTCGAAATGTCAAATGGACTTGTGAATATTAATATTGACTTCGGATCTATTGATTATATCCTACGTAATGCACATGAAGTTTTTCGTTTACAGAACGCGTACCGCATTAACGTGGCTGTCTGCATGCAGATGTAGACGTCACTGAAAATTTCATCTCTAATTATAGCGACTGATTCTTTTTTTCTAATATTCGTGATGGTTTAAAAAAAATAGAAAATGATCTATCATTATCATTTGAAATATTACATAACAGTCGAAGCATATTATAAAAAAAGAAAGGGGTCTACGATGTACATCTACATAGACCTTTATTATGTTTGGTGGAGTTTTGAACGCTTCAGGGACGGTTAAAGGGCAGTAACTCTTTAGAAAACACCATTTTTCATGGAAATGTACTGATTGCTAAATTTAACCAGAAATATTTAAAGGCAGTGGAAATGTTATATTCCTACATCTGCGGTTTTTTCTGTCTTAAATCATTTCAGCTTCTGAATTAAATTAACCTTTAAACTAATGCACAGTATAGTATTGATAAATCAATGCAAATAATTTATTCTAACTTAGATTTATTATTATTATTTAATCTTTTTTTCTTTACAACACTAGTACATATTATTTGAGAAGAACAGCAAAAATTACTAAGTTCATTATTCTTCTAAACAACAAAAATTTGTAAAACTTTTTTGTGTTGTGCATATATCCTATTGTGAAATAACTTGGCATGACTAAAGATAATAGTATTGTCTTGATGGCTGTTACATACTATATCATAGGTTGAGTTAAATAATTATTTTCTTCTTGTCAATTATGGTAAATGGTGAAAACACATTTTTTTCATTTAAATTGTTAAGTCGGTTTAATGTTCAAATTCAGATTAATTTAATTAAAGCAACTATTAATAATGTATATATGTGTTAACTTTTCCGACAAAGTCTTCAAGTAACCTGATTATATTTGACAGAGAATCAAAATAAGTAATTTTGTTGTTAAGAATAGTGGGCTTAGCCATTTACAACTGTTTAGATTCTACTTAATAAGGTTTGATTTTTAACATTTTGGCAAATTTATCTTATCAATATCCAATTTAGTTTTAAAGATAAGCAGTACTTCCATTTTTATGAAAATAAAAATTACTTCAGTGTTCTAATAATTTAAACACATGAACAATTGAAAGAAATACATTTGTATGAAAAGCATTCATAATGGACTTTGAAGAATGCTACTACATGTACAGTTCATCCAGTTTGGGCATTCGAACTACATTTTCATCTGACAGATGCTGCAGATTAAAAAAAAAAACTCTGATTTTGAAATCAATGATATCAATACATATAGCTACATTCACATCTCACTAACATTAATTAACATGATATATATACCATACATACATATATATATGTATCATGCAGTTACAGTTATGTATATGGTACATATACTATTGCGGAGAATATTTGATGCAATGTACATAAGTGAAAAACAAAATTCCACTTCAAATTGATTTGAACTGTACATGTGAATGAATGTGTTTTTGTTGTATAGATTATTTTTAGCTACACAGTATGGAGTGTAAACATATAACGTAGAGTGCTATATGAAAATCATGTTCACTCTAATGAGCGATTAAGAAACTGTCTCAAGTCTGAGCTGATATGAGCATGTAATTCTAAGTTTTGAATATAGTGCTTAGTTTAATGTGCCTGTCGTGATGGTATACCCTGCCCTGTCTACGTCCGCATTCTATGCCTCCAGAGTCTGTTTATCAGACCCAGGTGTTTTTAACCCACCATCATCAGATGGTGGGCTATTCAAATCGCCCTGCGTCACTGGTCCGTCCGTCCGTCCCTCCATCCGTAAACAATTCTTGTTAACGCTATTTCTCAAAGTACTGAAGGGATCTTCTAAAATTTCATAGGTTTCTCTTGGTTTCTAGTTATGCATATTGCATTTTGAGACCAATCGGAAAACAATATGGCCGACAGGCAGCCATTTTAGGTTTTGACAATTGAAGTTTGTTATTGCTATTTCTCAGAAAGCACTGAATTGATCTTTCTCAAATTTCATATGTAGGTTCCTCTTGGTGCTAACATTAGTTATGCATATTGCATTTTGAGACCAATCGGAAAACAATAAGGCCGACAGGCAGCCATCTTGGATTTTGTCAATTGAAGTTTGTTATCACTATTTCTCAGAAAGTGTTGACGGGATCTTTTTCAAATTTCAAAAGTAGGTTCCCCTCGGTGCCTAGTTATGCATATTGCGTTTTGAGACTGATCGGAAAACAACATGGCCGACAGGCAGCCATCTTGGATTTGGACAATGGAAGTTTGTTATCGATATTTCTCAAAAAGTGCTGAAGGGATCTTTCTCAAATTTGATATGTAGGTTCCCCTTGGTGGGTGGTTATGCATATTGCATTTTGAGACCAATCGGAGAACAATATGGCCGACAGGCAGCCATCTTAGGTTTTGACAATTGAAGTTTGTTATTGCTATTTCTCAGAAAGCACTGAATTGATCTTTCTCAAATTTCATATGTAGGTTCCTCTTGGTGCTTACATTAGTTATGCATATTGCATTTTGAGACCAATCGGAAAACAATATGGCCGACAGGCAGCCATCTTGGATTTGGACAATTGAAGTTTGTTATCACTATTTCTCAGAAAGTGCTGAAGGGATCTTTCTCAAATTTTATTTGTAGGCTCCCCTCGGTGCCTAGTTATGGATATTGCATTTTGAGACTAATCGGAAAACAACATGGCCGACAGGCAGCCATATTGTATTTTGACAATTGAAGTTTGTTATCGCTATTTTACAGAAGGTACTGAAGGAATAGAACAATCTGCCACAAAATATCATTCAAAACCTTGAAATAACATCATTCAAACCAGGGCTCACACACACGATAAAATCCTAAAACAATCACACAAATGTTTTTAACCTGAGCTCTCTCTTATCTAAAAGCTGGTAGCTAGATGGGGCGCTACATCAAATGTATAAATATTTTTTCAAATGCTAATGATAATGATAATTTGTGAAGCGCTTATAGGCATGGGATCCTCAAAAGTTTAAAAGAAAGGCCTCATTAATTTTACAGGTAATCTAGGACCTTCATATTACATCTACAACTACGTATACATTAACCCATTGAAGATGTCAAATAAGATTACCCGAGTACCTATTCTGACAATTAGCTGCCAAGACGCACTTGCAATCAAAAGTAGATATGAATTTCTTTTCTTGCCAATATTTTGTCCTAGTCCTAATCAGGTATTGGTGATGTTCCATACAAAGTTGACCATGTCCCCACTAAACAAAAGCAGTTAAAATAATTTGTTTTCGTTTGTGTCTTCAGTACTTTCAGTACTTTGATTTAACGTCAGGATGCCTTTGGCACCTGCCGTTATAGTCGTGGGTAAATGTTGTTAATCACACATTTGTTTCCGGCTAACAACTTCTCTTTTCTGTAATACAAATGATATTCATCCGCAGCCACATATAGTTCCTATTTTAACACAGCAATTATTGACACCATTTAACCGATGGTTCCCGTGTTTACTGCAATTACTTAAAATGAAATATGAATTTTCGGTGTTCTAAACTATTTTAGACTATAAATATAAACATTTTCCTCATCAGTATATGCAATTTTGTTGGCGTAGGATTACGTAGTTCTGTCTCAATCCTGCCTTGAAAACGAAAGTAAAAAAATTCAGTTTGATCGTCGTGGAAATTTACATGCGTCCACAGAGAAGCTGTCCACATGTCTTAGACTCATAAAAGCTGTTCATCCTGAGATCATATGCAGGAACATTAATTTTTTTTCATATAAGCCTAAAACCAACCGTGTTTACGTAGTCAAATGTTTACAAATCTATAAATAGTTCTGCAGCGAAACAGGGATAACTTCAGCTGTCACGTGATCATCAGCCAAAATGGCGGTTATGTCTAATGTAATTAAACCAGCGACCGTTCACAGTTTCATATTTATTTGTATGTCGCTAGAATACGCAAGAAATGTCAACAGGAATTGATGGCAAGTTGTAACAAACTACAATGTCGTTTTTCATGAGGATTTTGTTAAATTAGATTATTATTTGTTTATTTTAAAAGAATCTTGTTAAGGATTATGATCCGTGACTGATGTACCACAGTACTAGCATTTTGTTTGTCAAAACTGTAGGCCTATATATGTCTCATCGGACAGCGTGACCGACAGCGCAACCGTAGTTTTATATCGGAGGTGAAATATGCATTTTCGATGTTACTAGGGGTAATAAAATAGGTGTTTGCTAGGCCTAATTAACATCTTATGGTATAGATAAAAAAACTTAGGGTGTGTACATCTTGGATTATATCTCTGGTTGTACAGTACATGTAACTGTTAATAAACCGTCCTACAGTTGATTTTTTTTTCAAGTTTACAAGCAGCTTTACTGATTCAGAAGTACATTTATATCAATAATCTTCCACAAACATTAGATAATTAGGTCAGAGAAAGAACTATACTCAGCTATTGGAAACTTTTCAGCAGATAAATATGTTAAGTATTTTAGTGATGGACTCGATGTAAATATAGATGTAATCATACATGTTTTCTTTAATATATATATAATAGGAATAACCAGATTAAGACATTTCATCTAATACAAATGTAGCTGTCTAACTATAAATTCAATTTTAAATTTTTTATTTTATGACCTCAGACCCTGACGTTTCTCAGGGCCTTTGGCCCTTTGATTTTATTTTTTTTTCGTATGCTTATTTAAGGCTTCACAATATAAATATTATATGTATTACTCAATTTGAAGTTTTATGTGAATTGTAGAATATGAAATATACTGTTTCATTTCAAGCTTCAAGAGAAGTCAGTTACTCTTGAAATCTTACACTGAAGAAAAAAATAACAATGTAAACTTACATGTCATTAAAGTTTTTTGTGAGTTGAATGAAAGAATACTGTTTATCATTGAAGTTCTTTGTGAGTTGAATGATAGAATACTGTTTATCATTGAAGTTCTTTGCGAGTTGAATGATAAAATACTGATTGAAATTCTCTGCAAGTTGAATGATAGAATACTGTTTATCATTGAAGTTCTTTGCGAGTTGAATGATAGAATACTGATTGAAGTTCTCTGCGAGTTGAATGATAGAATACTGTTTATCATTGAAGTTCTTTGTGAATTGAATGATAGAATACTGTTTATCATTGAAGTTCTTTGCGAGTTGAATGATAAAATACTGATTGAAATTCTCTGCAAGTTGAATGATAGAATACTGTTTATCATTAAAGTTCTTTGTGAGTTCAATGATAGAATACTGATTGAAGTTCTCTGCGAGTTGAATGATAGAATACTGTTTGTCATTGAAGGTCTTTGTGAGTTGAATGATAGAATACTGTTTATCATTGAAGTTCTTTGCGAGTTGAATGATAAAATACTGATTGAAATTCTCTGCAAGTTGAATGATAGAATACTGTTTGTCATTGAAGTTCTTTGTGAGTTGAATGATAGAATACTGTTTATCATTGAAGTTCTTTGTGAGTTCAATGATAGAATACTGTTTATCATTGAAGTTCTTTGTGAGTTCAATGATAGAATACTGTTTGTCATTGAAGTTCTTTGTGAGTTCAATGATAGAATACTGTTTATCATTGAAGGTCTACTATGTGAGTCGAGGAACACTGAAGACTGCCAATAAACAGTACAGTAATGTACAGAATGACTATGAGATGACCTTTAATCAGGACACGACCATTGAGCCCTGCACAGAAGATGTTGATTTACCAGGCATTAACTTCCAATTTGTAGCCCTCAAAGAACTTGATAGTAAAGATGCCAATTCTCTTGTAGGTAAGTTACCCTGTTTGTATGTCAGTATCATGTATTTCTCATATCTATATTTGGAATTAATATTTCTGTTCAGCTCTAGTGAAACTTGTGTTTCTGGTCAAAATCTTGTCTGCATTTAATTGTAGCATTTCACAGAGAGCATCTAACTAAAAACTAATCAAACCATAAGAGTGATTGAAATACAATAAATGACTTCAGTTGTATGTTTATAATAATTATTATTAAATGCTAGAGATGATAAAGAGCCTTATACCTGTTCTGTAGATGTGATAGGAGTCGTAAAAAGCTGTAATGAAGTAGGGACTGTGACCGGACGACAGAGTCAGAAGGAGATTACGAAAAGGGACTTAACTCTGGTTGACCAATCTGGCATGTCAGTCAACCTGACACTATGGGGAAATGAGGTAAGTTGATTTCTTTTAATAATTTAATGAATTGTAGGCGAGCTTATGATACAATACAAATATTAGATGTTTCTTTACTTGTACATGCTTAAACATATTGGAAGTATTAATAGAAATAAAACTTCAACGGACATAAAACTTACCATGAAATAATGACTGTTTTAGGCTGTGAATTTTAATGGAGATGGTCACCCTGTTATGGCTGTAAAGGGAGCACGTCTGTCAGATTTTGGAGGAAGGTCTCTGTCTGTATTAGCCAGTAGTCAGGTGTTAATGAACCCCACTGACCTGAAGATTGCTTTCCAATTGAGAAGCTGGTTCGACTCGGAGGGACAAAGCATTGACTTCCAGAGCTTTAGGGGTGAAGGTGGCAGTGGATCAGGTATGCAAGATTTAAATATCCCCATTTCAAAAACATTCTCAAAACTGTCATCAAATGGCCATGCTTGTGAATCCGTAGCTTTGTTAAAGTTTACATTTGCTTATAAAAGCCATTCTGGTCTCAATGGAGAAAACTTTGATATCCGAAGATATCTGTTGAGGTAGTATCCGTTTGTTCTGTTTTATGATCTTAAATAGAAGAGCCAATGCTGGTAAAAAGAGTAGTTTGATTTGTGTGCTTGGTCTGTGAAAAGTACCAATTGCAGGGTGTCTGCTGATTAATGAAAACTAGCGCATCCACAAGATAAACCAGCCTTTATTGAAAATTCTTCGCCAATTGAATTTTCAAATTTTATAGTATGATGAAACAGCTGTGATTTAATTCACTAAAAAATACGCCTTCAAAACTCTACATAGGCACATATAAACATTTACGTATCTCATTGCTAAAGTCTGGATATTTTATTCTAACAGGAAGTGGTACTAATTGGATGACCTTTGCTGATGTCAAGTCTCAAAATATCGGGGGTGGAGAGAAGGCAGACTATTTCACTTCTAAAGGAACCTTGATCTTCCTGCGGAAGGAGAACTGCATGTATAAGGTTAGATCAGCTATGAATACCGGTTAAATTTGAATGAATTCTATAAATTGAATATGTAATCATGTGAATATCATAAAGAAAATTCATTTAATGCATTGATTTGAAATAAAATTCAGCTGACAATGCAAAAAAAAAAAGTTGCTTTATTTGACATATATATGACCTTAATCTTGTCTGAATGAGTAACAAAGTTTGTAACTTTGTATATATAATTATGATTTCAGGCTTGTCCAACAGAAAGCTGCAATAAGAAACTAATTGACCAAGGAAACGGCATGTTCAGGTGTGAAAAGTGTTCCAGGGAATTTCCCAATTTCAAGTGGAGGATGATTTTGTCTGTAAGTTGAACGCTGACCTTGTTAATTTTTGCTTTAATGCTGTTTAAACCTTAAAAAATATGGTCAGACGAATCCTACCCAAATAATGTTTCCTTTAGGAAAACATCTGATTTGTGATATGCCCTCTGTACAGAAAATTAGCAGTATGATTAAGTTGGCTGTTGTATACTACCTTATTTTTTGGGGGGTAAATGTTTAACTTGGTTGCTTTGTGTCTGTTAAAATGGTACAAATCATCTAAATTAATGTTCATGAATCAAATAAACCATGATAAAACAAAGTTCTTTTGAAAAAAAGTAGATTTGTGGATAACCAGATGTTTGTATACTATGAATTATTACAGGCCAATCTCGCAGACTACTCGGACAACCAATGGGTGACCTGTTTCCAGGAGTCTGCTGAGCTATTACTGGGGAAGAATGCTCAGGAACTTGGGGACATGAAGGATTCTGTAAGTGACTACAAAAAGGCTCTGAATTAACAATTGTTTCTAAGAAGATTTCTGTAAACAAGATATAGACTAGAGTAATCATTCTGTATGCAATCTTATTCGGGGTGATATGGACTATCAAGTATGCAACCTCATTCAAGGTGATATGGACTATCGTGTATGCAACCTCATTTGAGGTGATATGGACTATCGTGTATGCAACCTCATTCAAGGTGATATGGACTATCGTGTATGCAACCTCATTTGAGGTGATATGGACTATCGTGTATGCAACCTCATTCAAGGTGATATGGACTATCGTGTATGCAACCTCATTTGAGGTGATATGGACTATTGTGTATGCAATCTCATTTGAGGTGATATGGTCAATCATTATCTCTAAATTCTTCATTTTGACTGAATAAGCATTTAAAAAAAGTAAATCTCCAAGCAAATGCTTGGTGACCAAATTGATATTTGTCAACTTCAAATATCAAAAACTCGTGGATCTCTAGTGATATTCCAAGGGAAGTAACTCTCCACATGCAGTAACGGTGGTCTAGATAATGATTGTATGATATTGATATCTCTGAAAGTTCTCTGAAAGTCCTGATGAAGTACTGATATTTGGAACCATTCTATTAATGGTATTTGTGTGTTCTAAGAATTATCTTTGTTTCTGTTTTTAGGATGAAGCTGCATTTGATCAAGTGTTCCAAGATGCCATGTTCAAGTCCTACATTTTTAAATTAAGAGCAAAAATGGAGACCTACAATGTAAGTGGTCCCAGTTACTGTAAAATCATCACATCAAGGCTATGTTTTAAATAAATCAAGTTATTTGCATGTAACATAATATATGAAATACAAATTATTCATAGATTTTTTTTTTGTGGTAAAGAACATAGAAATGAAATAGGTTACTTTCAAGGGTCATTTAAGGAAAATATCTAACAAATTGATAAATGCTTATTCTATGCAAATTCCTTGAAACGATACACTTAAAAGTTATATTGATACGAGGAATAGAGCCATGCTCGCTCATTTGATGTTTATTGAAGTGTGTACATGGTGGTGTTCAACATTACCATATACAGGGGACAATAGTTTGTACAGATACTTAACCTCTATATCATTGCGATAAAATATAGAAATCTAACAAATAACTGTGTATACAATTCCGTTTTCAGGATGAGACCAGATTAAAGACAATATGTGTGAACGCGAACCCTGTCAACTGGAAAGATTATGGCCACCGCTTAGTGGAAGAAATCAACAAACTTGCACTGTGAACATGGACCTTGTGCTCGGTGATAATGTGATCGTTGTAATAACATATTTATATGTCATATGATAGAGTATTGAAACAGTTCCGTGCTCTTAATATGTGTGATAGTGACAAAGAAGAAAACAATACACAGAAGGATGCTGTCACTAACAGACCATGAATTTGATTGGTTAAAAACATTAAAACAAAGTGTTTGTGGGTACGTTACACCACCAACTGTGTGTGTATGCATGTTGTACCATTTGCCAATTTGGAAGCAGATGTTCTGTACATGTCTGTATATAAAGGTATACATAATGTATATATATATAGAAGACTTCATGATGTGTATCTGTTAGTAGTATTGACCTTGTTCCTTGTGGCATCTGGTTGATGCATTGACCTGTAAATAGTGAATTGAGATAGTGCTAGAATTTCATATATTGGATGTATCATCAGTTCGGTTCATTTTAAAATAAATGTTCTGCTCTTGTACACCTGCAAACCTGTGTAAGTTATGACAAAAGGCCCTGTACAAACTACCATCCATTAATATTTGACAAATCTGCCACCTCGACAGAATTTTGTGATTACTTTTGATGCTAGGTTTAAGTTAATGTGTGACAACATACCAGTGAAGGTTTTCAATGTTTTGATTTGGATGCAGCTCCTCGATAATCTTTTGTCATATCTTTCAAGGATGCAGACAAGGTATAGATATCAAAAGCAAACAAAAGCCCTTGGAATTGGGAAAATTCTTAACATTTTGAGATGTACTTTCTGGAAGATGTACTTCATAGGTTAGATGTGTTCTCAGCATTACTTCATACCAGTAAATTATGAAACTTGTGGAGAACTTGATTTCTTATTGTTATTTCTTTGATTTTTGTTTTATTTACTTTGTGTGATAATCATGTTCTAATACATTATGATGACAGGAATATTAAATGCTGAACAATGATGTTGTTTAGAGATATTTTCAGTAGAAACAGCCAATTGTTTTAATTTTTTTGCATGAATCTAGACAGACATTTTAAAAGCGTTTTTATTGCATTATACCTAGATTTTCTGTTAAACAGTTTTGATTTCATTCTACTATGTTTAGGTGATTGTTAGAGAACGTAAAGCATCTACTATGGCCATGCATATTCAATGATTCCAGGTGTGAATCATAGTATATGTATTGGGTTCGAGGAAGAGGGGAAGAGTGTAGTAGTTACAATAAATACATGTACATTCATCTGTAAGTGTTTGTTTTCATAATTATAGGAAGAGTGTAGTAGTTACAATAAATACATGTACATTCATCTGTAAGTGTTTGTTTTCATAATTATAAACTAATTGAGGCAATTAATCTTGTGCCATAGTGCTGTATTAGTGTATGTCTTCCACTAAGAGGCTCAAAGATCTTCTGTGTGGAGATGATGGATGATTGCTATATTATCAAGCTTGTTTAAAGGAATGAATCATAATGTTTAACGATCACGGGTCAGATTTGAAAATTTCAAATACCGTATTTGTTTACAAATACCAAAATTCACATGGGCCACATCCATAACATGAAAATTCGAATTCATTTAAATCTTCCAACAAAGTCTTCACTTCAAAACGTTGAGAATCGCAAGCACATTAGACCTCTTGTTTGATTCATGTTGAATTTTCAAGCTGGTTTTAAAAGTATTTTAGAAAAAATGTACATCAGATTTAATATGACCAAGGAAGCATTAGGGCACACAGTTTGGTTTGGTTTATTTTGTTTAACGTCCTATTAACAGCCAGGGTCATTTAAGGACGTGCCTGGTTGTGGGAGGTGGAGGAAAGCCAGAGTACCCGGTGATTGGAGAAAAATCACCGACCTATGGTCAGTACCAGGCAACTGCCCCACGTGGATTTCGAACTTGCAACCCAGAGGTGGAGAGCTAGTGATAAAGTGTCGGGACACCTTAACCACTCGGCACACAGAGGTACAGGTGCCCTATAGTAATCACTGTCTGTCGACAAATACTTTTTTATGGATTTAGCAGATTCAATTCACAAAGATGCATACTGAGGTTGAAGTCAGCTTTTGCATCTTTTTCACTGATGAACATTTTGTTATGAAATGAAGCAGAGTTGGTCGGAATTAAACGAGGAGTCAACTGACATAAAATCAATACTTTGTAATTAGCGCTTTTCACCAATAGTGGTGAAAAGACCTATTGTTTCTGTTATGTTTATATTATTATTATTATTCTTATTCTTCTACACTTGATTTTGTGGGTGAAATTGTGCCAAAATGGTAAAAGCAATGTTTAAAATCATTTAAGTATTTTTCATATAAAGATCTGAAGAAGTTCCAGTAACAAAATTAAGTAGGTCACGAAATCCAAAATGGCCACTACGACATCATACCTGAGAAGTTTAAAATGACCATAACTCAAAAAGTATTAATGATACAGAGGTTATGTAATTATATTATTTGTAGATTACATCAGGGGCTAGCTTTTATATTGCTACAGCATAAAGGTCAGAGGTCAAATAAAAAAGCTCGCTAAGGGGTCAAGTTAGTCTATTATTAGAAAATCTTCATTTTTCAATATTTTTCAAAACAAATTTCTAAGTATAATGCAACATGTTATTCTGATGATTTTGATGTCTTTAGTGTTTCGGTAACGTTTGCCGTTAACCTGGTACGCCATTTTCAATATTTCTCTCTTTATTTTATGTATGCCTCCGACTCACATTTTAAGTTTCTTCTCAAATTCCACCAGTGCGTTCAGCACAAACTTCATTGGATAGTCCTGGCCAAGTGGTGTTATTTTATAAGTTGGTTTGAAATCCAAGATGGCCGCCATGACGTCATGTATTAAAAAGCTTAAAATGCCCATAATTCAAAAAGTATTCATTTTACAGGGGTCATGTAATTATGTTATTTAATAATTAACGATAAAAATTTATTGAAAGACTAACCCATTAGCCCACTCGGCTACAGTAACCTTTTATAGAAGTGGTGAATATAGATATATAAAATTGTAACAGCCGTGACTCACGACCGTGTATTATTGGCACGAGCGTGGGTTATTGGAAAATAATACATGGTTTTAAACCAATCAAAACTGGCGTTGCATAGCAAACATGGTAGAATTGTAGATAATGCCTGGCTCTAACTTTTACTGACCAACAGATTTAAGGTCAGAGGCCAAATAAAAGAGTTCGCTATGGGGTCAAATTAGTCTATTTTTAGAAAATCTTCATTTTTCAATCTTTTTCCAAAAGAAAATTCTCTTTTGAATTAATCTGGCATCTGAGATATAACGTTTCAACAAAGGAGTTGGACGAGGGGAGATAACTCGTACAAGGCTGTACGAGTTATCTCCCCTCGTCCAACTCCTTTGTTGAAATGTTATATCTCAGATGCCAGATTAATTCAAAACTAGAATGTGGATGACCTATCAAGTGTTCTAAAATAGTTTTTTATGTTTGGAAATACCAAGCCTTTAGGTAATTTATGCTAAATAGTGAAAAGCCCGTCAAATTGTCCATGACAATTTCTAGTAACATTTTTGAGTTGGTTGAAATTAAACACGGTGTCACCTGACCAAAGGCCAATGTTACTTGGTCTGGATCAAATTTTAAAGCTTTTCACTGACATTTTTCTAAGACGTTACAGAGAAAAAATGTTTTTGAATAATGTGTCAACTGATCCAAGGTCAAGGTCACTGGGGCAAAGTTTGAATATTTTCCCCCTGATTAACATGTTATGACATGAAGTAAAAGTTCGTGGAATTAAACAAAGTTCAGCTGACCAAATTTGGTTATTTGGATCAAAGGTCAAGGGAAACGTTTATCTATGACGATGACCCCGACTGTTGGTGGGAGATGTATTAAGGTTTAAAAAAAACAACAACTGACAAATGAGTATTGGTATTTTGGGATGGAAGGAAATAAAATCATAGTGAATTTAGTGTAATGTCAACATCAGCAATATAGGCAGCTGGTTTCTTGGTTATTTTAGCCCTTTACTTACTGCAGAATAACTTACTTTGAATTCAGAACGGGTAACTCCTTTTAATACTAAGAGAACTGATGTTCATGAAATTGAATTTTATTGTGTGAATTTTTTAGTAGATTTTGGAAGTATAATATATCGACAATCATAATACGAGTTATCTTTCTTGGCATACGTAGATGTTTCGCTGTATGTGATGTGTGGCATTGGCTTGGTGATTGTAAATGACACAGGATAACAAGCACAATCAAAAGTTTAAGAAAAGAATATGAAAAAAGAGGAAGTCCATTCTCCTACCCGACATGTAAGTCACATGTTGAACATTAGTAACATTTCTATCAAACCAGGCAGAAAATTGACCGACCAAAAAAATCTATAATAGATGTTTTGTATATTTGCGGCAGGTTAGCAAAGTGCCCCTGTGAAATCGATAGGTCTGTACTTGAGGCGGGCGCTGCACTGTAACTGTTACCAAAACGCCCGTAAGTGAAACCACGTGCCAATCATTACAATTAGTCTGCAATTGAGAAAAATATGAGCTGATCACCTTTCAGTATTTGACTTGTGTAAGTGAACCAAATAAAAGTTGGAGCGGAATAGCGGGTATGCATGCAATCTCCATCGTAAGGGTCTGACCTAAAATATATCGAAGGTCAGTGGAATTGTAAGGCGGTTTATTCCAACGCAATTATTTGTTGCCGATGAAACATAAGTTTCTTTTCTTTATTTTTTTTTTTATGTAGCGGTAAAACACAAACATTGTAATATTATCAAATCGAGTGTATATTATGGTAAATATCGGCGATATATGTTCATACATAAACGACGGTCGTTTTAGGCGCATACATTTTTCTCCTGCACGTTGAAATCAACGAACACCCAATACTATTTGAAAAATAAAATAACACAACACTGGATATTTCCGGCAGATGTGTGGATTTTGAATATCATCTATTGTATTCAATATACATATCCGGTAATTACATCGACGGAACATTGCGCCAAGTCTAAATACAAAACTTGCTACGGTTTACCATCGTTTCATTACCAACGGCACAGAGAACTATGGAATGCCCAATTAACACATTATTCAATTAATTGATTGAACCTATCTTCAAATAATTGAAGATAGGTTTAATTCAATTAGAGATATGTTCAATTCAATTAGAGATTAATTGAACCTATCTTCAAATAATTGAAGATAGTTTCAATTAATTGAATATATGTTGATTTGGCGTTCCATAGGAAAATCTATACTGAAGTGATTGGTAGCTTTAGAGAAAACAGGTCGGATCATTTTGCAGCAAAAAGTGAATTTAATGGCATCTAAAAATTATGGTCTGCTACAGTGGCGCAGCAGCGCGGTGGCTTCACCATTTGATGTGTTGGGATCGCAACGTCACGTGACGGAGCGTACTTTGAACACGCCGTCGGGACAGTAAATTCTCCTACAGAACAAAAACTCCGTGGGTGCGCACACAGTGGTAGGCGGTGGCTCTTGCAGAGACCCCAAGGAGTCCTTGGAGAGGTCATAGCGTCTCTGCCGCGGTTAAAATGTATGGCGCTTACAGGGAGTGTTATTTATTTTACCTCTATTACAAAAGATCTACTTTCACTTTAAAAAATAGTCGTCTCAGCTGAGACTGAAATTAAACTGAGTTGAGATTTTTCGTGAAAGATAGGCCTATATTTGAGAAAATCTCAAGTATTTGTGATCGATTTGAGTTTGATATTTTCTTCATCTGGAGATGTTTTGTGCAATCGGGAAAACAATCATATTTGTCCTTTATTTTGCATTTTGAATTAGGAGAATCGCTCACAAAATCAAAATCAGTGCCATACTTAGTAAATAGAACTTACAAAGAACCAAGAACAACCAGGATACAGTGGGCGTCCCTCTGGGGTCTCTTATTATTTTGGTCCTTTGGTTAATTAGCGGACAGTCCTCCCGACATGTTAGAGTTAGGCAATAAGATGAAAAGACGATATCGGGGTAAACAGAAAGCCGTGACCTTTAACTATTTCACATGTATTAGTAAAAAGTTCGTGAAATCCAAAACTACAGAGAAAGAAAATAACAGAGCAACAGTCTTAAAATAAACCACATTTAAATGGAATGGAATGTGGGGACAGACAAAGTTAAGTCTTGATAACGGCCTGTTGACAATCAGTAACATTCATTCACAAGAATTTCGCGGAAAATCGTACTCTATCACGAATGTTGAGACTAAATGGATTAGCACATGTAAGTCTGGGTGGTGGTGTCGCCAGTTAGACCCGTCAGTCACACCCCAAGTTAATCCAGCAGTGTGTAGTGGGTACCCACCTACAGATATAAGACAGTGTGCCGTTACTGTATGTTAGGTTGTAATACCTTTCCAGTGTAAGTCTGGTTCTGGGTAGGATATCCTGTGACGGTTCCCTTATTATACTCTAGGTACAGGGTTATGGATTTCCAGAACTGACCCGATGTGCACCAGAACCACAACACTAACGCTATAGGTGTTCTAAAAATAATAATATAAACATTAAAATGTTTGATGATTTTCATATACGGATAAAAGCTGATTTAAATAATAGTTCTACATACGCCTAAACATTATACTAAATAGCCAAGGCCGTTTTACATATCAATGACATTTAATTTTGAGTCGCACATCAAAATATAATGTGGCGTTTTATACTTCTAATTTTTATACTTCCCAATTTTTAACTTATCCGTCACAACAATATAAAAGGTTAATAAGTTAACTTCGTCTCAGTCGGCTTCTTTGTCCCAAAGCTAGAAATTACACTTTATGATACAGGAATCATCACATGGTACCGGAGTCAGATGTCCAGTTCATCACAGTACCGGAGTCAGATGTCCAGTTCATCATGGTACCGGAGTCAGATGTCCAGTTCATCACAGTACCGGAGTCAGATGTCCAGTTCATCACAGTACCGGAGTCAGATGTCCAGTTCATCACAGTACCGGGGTCGCATGTCCAGTTCATCATATTACCGGAGTGAGATGTCCAGTTCATCACAATACCGGAGTGAGATGTCCAGTTCATCACAGTACCGGAGTCATATGTCCAGTTCATCACAGTACCGGGGTCATATGTCCACTTCATCACAGTATCGGAGTCAGATGTCCAGTTCATCACAGTACCGGGGTCATATGTCCAGTTCATCACAGTATCGGAGTGAGATGTCCAGTTCATCACAATACCGGAGTGAGATGTCCAGTTCATCACAGTACCGGAGTCATATGTCCAGTTCATCACAGTACCGGGGTCATATGTCCAGTTCATCACAGTATCGGAGTGAGATGTCCAGTTCATCACAATACCGGAGTGAAATGTCCAGTTCATCACAGTATCGGAGTCAGATGTCCAGTTCATCACAGTACCGGGGTCGCATGTCCAGTTCATCTTGGTACCGGAGTCAGATGTCCAGTTCATCACAGTACCTGAGTCAGATGTTCAGTTCATCTTGGTACCGGAGTCAGATGTCCAGTTCATCACAATACCGGGGTCATATGTCCAGTTCATCACAGTACCGGAGTCAGATGTCCAGTTCATCACAGTACCGGGGTCATATGTCCAGTTCATCACAGTATCGGAGTGAGATGTCCAGTTCATCACAATACCGGAGTGAGATGTCCAGTTCATCACAGTACCGGGGTCATATGTCCACTTCATCACAGTATCGGAGTCAGATGTCCAGTTCATCACAGTACCGGGGTCGCATGTCCAGTTCATCTTGGTACCGGAGTCAGATGTCCAGTTCATCACAGTACCTGAGTCAGATGTTCAGTTCATCTTGGTACCGGAGTCAGATGTCCAGTTCATCACAATACCGGGGTCATATGTCCAGTTCATCACAGTACCGGAGTCAGATGTCCAGTTCATCTTGGTACCGGAGTCAGATGTCAAATTCATCACAGTACCGGAGTCAGATGTCCAGTTCATCTTGGTACCGGAGTCAGATGTCCAGTTCATCACAGTACCGGAGTCAGATGTCCAGTTCATCATGGTACCGGAGTCAGATGTCCAGTTCATCACAGTACCGGAGTCAGATGTCCAGTTCATCACAGTACGGAGTCAGATGTCCAGTTCATCACAGTACCGGAGTCAGATGTCCAGTTCATCACAGTACCGGAGTCAGATGTTCCAGTTCATCAGTACCGGAGTCAGATGTCCAGTTCATCACAGTACCGGGGTCAGATGTCCAGTTCATCACAGTACCGGAGTCAGATGTCCAGTTCATCACAGTACCGGAGTCAGATGTCCAGTTCATCACTGTACCGGAGTCAGATGTCCAGTTCATCACAGTACCGGAGTCAGATGTCCAGTTCATCACAGTACCGGAGTCAGATGTCCAGTTCATCACAGATACCGGAGTCAGATGTCCAGTTCATCACAGTACCGGAGTCAGATGTCCAGTTCATCACTGTACCGGAGTCAGATGTCCAGTTCATCACAGTACCGGAGTCAGATGTCCAGTTCATCATTGTACCGGAGTCAGATGTCCAGTTCATCACAGTACCGGAGTCAGATGTCCAGTTCATCACAGTACCGGAGTCAGATGTCCAGTTCATCACAGTATCGGAGTGAGATGTCCAGTTCATCACAATACCGGAGTGAGATGTCCAGTTCATCACAGTACCGGAGTCATATGTCCAGTTCATCACAGTACCGGGGTCATATGTCCACTTCATCACAGTATCGGAGTCAGATGTCCAGTTCATCACAGTACCGGGGTCGCATGTCCAGTTCATCTTGGTACCGGAGTCAGATGTCCAGTTCATCACAGTACCGGAGTCAGATGTCCAGTTCATCACAGTACCGGAGTCAGATGTCCAGTTCATCACAGTACCGGAGTCAGATGTCCAGATCATCTTTGTACCGGAGTCAGATGTCCAGTTCATCTTGGTACCGGAGTCAGATGTCCAGTTCATCTTGGTACCGGAGTCAGATGTCCACTTCATCACAGTACCGGAGTCTGATGTCCAGTTCATCTTGGTACCGGAGTCAGATGTCCAGTTCATCTTGGTACCGGAGTCAGATGTCCAGTTCATCTTGGTACCGGAGTCAGATGTCCAGTTAATCTTGGTACCGAAGTCAGACGTCCAGTTCATCATTGTACCGGAGTCAGATGTCCAGTTCATCATTGTACCGGAGTCAGATGTCCACTCCATCACAGTACCGGAGTCAGATGTTCAGTTAATCATGATACCGTAGTCATATGTCCAGTTCATCACAGTACCGGAGTCAGATGTCCAGTTCATCACAGTACCGGAGTCAGATGTCCAGTTCATCACGGTACCGGAGTCAGATATCCAGTTTATCACAGTACCGGAGTCAGATGTCCAGTTCATCACAGTACCGGAGTCAGATGTCCAGTTCATCACAGTACCGGAGTCAGATGTCCAGTTCATCACAGTACCGGAGTCAGATGTCCAGTTCATCACAGTGCCGGGGTCAGATGTTCCAGTTCATCACAGTACCGGAGTCAGATGTCCAGTTCATCATGGTACCGGAGTCAGATGTCCAGTTCATCACAGTACCGGTGTCAGATGTTCCAGTTCATCACAGTATCGGAGTCAGATGTCCAGTTCATCACAGTACCGGAGTCAGATGTCCAGTTCATCACAGTACCGGAGTCATATGTCCAGTTCATCACAGTACCGGGGTCATATGTCCAGTTCATCACAGTATCGGAGTCAGATGTCCAGTTCATCACAGTACCGGGGTCGCATGTCCAGTTCATCTTGGTACCGGAGTCAGATGTCCAGTTCATCACAGTACCTGAGTCAGATGTTCAGTTCATCTTGGTACCGGAGTCAGATGTCCAGTTCATCACAATACCGGGGTCATATGTCCAGTTCATCACAGTACCGGAGTCAGATGTCCAGTTCATCACAGTACCGGGGTCATATGTCCAGTTCATCACAGTATCGGAGTGAGATGTCCAGTTCATCACAATACCGGAGTGAGATGTCCAGTTCATCACAGTACCGGAGTCATATGTCCAGTTCATCACAGTACCGGGGTCATATGTCCACTTCATCACAGTATCGGAGTCAGATGTCCAGTTCATCACAGTACCGGGGTTGCATGTCCAGTTCATCTTGGTACCGGAGTCAGATGTCCAGTTCATCACAGTACCTGAGTCAGATGTTCAGTTCATCTTGGTACCGGAGTCAGATGTCCAGTTCATCACAATACCGGGGTCATATGTCCAGTTCATCACAGTACCGGAGTCAGATGTCCAGTTCATCACAGTACCGGAGTCAGATGTCCAGTTCATCACAGTACCGGGGTCAGCTGTTCCAGTTCATCATTACATCGGAGTCAGACGTCCAGTTCATCACAGTACCGGGGTCAGATGTCCAGTTCATCACAGTACCGGAGTCAGATGTCCACTTTATCACGGTTCCGGAGTCAGATGTCCAGTTCATCATTGTACCGGAGTCAGACGTCCACTTCATCACAGTACCGGAGTGAGATGTCCAGTTCATTATTGTACCGGAGTCAGATGTTCAGTTCATCATGATACCGGAGTCAGATGTTCCAGTTCATCATTGTACCGGAGTCAGATGTCCAGTTCATCATTGTACCGGAGTCAGATGTCCAGTTCATCATGATACCGGAGTCAGATGTCAAATTCATCATGGTACCGGGGTCATATGTCCAGTTCATCACAGTATCGGAGTCAGATGTCCAGTTCATCACAGTACCGGGGTCATATGTCCAGTTCATCACAGTATCGGAGTGAGATGTCCAGTTCATCACAATACCGGAGTGAGATGTCCAGTTCATCACAGTACCGGAGTCATATGTCCAGTTCATCACAGTACCGGGGTCATATGTCCAGTTCATCACAGTACCGGAGTCAGATGTCCAGTTCATCACAGTACCGGAGTCAGATGTCCAGTTCATCTTGGTACCGGGGTCGCATGTCCAGATCATCTTTGTACCGGAGTCAGATGTCCAGTTCATCTTGGTACCGGAGTCAGATGTCCAGATCATCTTTGTACCGGAGTCAGATGTCCAGTTCATCTTGGTACCGGAGTCAGATGTCCAGTTCATCTTGGTACCGGAGTCAGATGTCCACTTCATCACAGTACCGGAGTCTGATGTCCAGTTCATCTTGGTACCGGAGTCAGATGTCCAGTTCATCTTGGTACCGGAGTCAGATGTCCAGTTCATCTTGGTACCGGAGTCAGATGTCCAGTTAATCTTGGTACCGGAGTCAGATGTTCAGTTAATCATGATACCGTAGTCATATGTCCAGTTCATCACAGTACCGGAGTCAGATGTCCAGTTCATCACAGTACCGGAGTCAGATGTCCAGTTCATCACGGTACCGGAGTCAGATATCCAGTTTATCACAGTACCGGAGTCAGATGTCCAGTTCATCACAGTACCGGAGTCAGATGTCCAGTTCATCACAGTACCGGAGTCAGATGTCCAGTTCATCACAGTACCGGAGTCAGATGTCCAGTTCATCACAGTGCCGGGGTCAGATGTTCCAGTTCATCACAGTACCGGAGTCAGATGTCCAGTTCATCATGGTACCGGAGTCAGATGTCCAGTTCATCACAGTACCGGTGTCAGATGTTCCAGTTCATCACAGTATCGGAGTCAGATGTCCAGTTCATCACAGTACCGGAGTCAGATGTCCAGTTTATCACAGTACCGGAGTCAGATGTCCAGTTCATCACAGTACCAGAGTCAGATGTCCAGTTCATCACAGTACCGGAGTCAGATGTCAAATTCATCACAGTACCAGAGTCAGATGTCCAGTTCATCATGGTACCGGAGTCAGATGTCCAGTTCATCACAGTACCGGAGTCAGATGTCCAGTTCATCACAGTACGGAGTCAGATGTCCAGTTCATCACAGTACCGGAGTCAGACGTCCAGTTCATCACAGTACCGGAGTCAGATGTTCCAGTTCATCTTGGTACCGGGGTCAGATGTCCAGTTCATCATTGTACCGGAGTCAGACGTCCAGTTCATCACAGTACCGGAGTCATATGTTACAGTTCATCATGATACCAGTGTCAGAAGTTTTGGTTCGCAGTGTCGAAGTCAGATGTCCAGCGATCCAAGTACATGTATTCATATCATCTAACAGACGATTTGTCACTGTGATCATGTCATGGTATCAACGTTCTTTTTAGAACGCGTAGTTTTCTGGCTAGGCGATTAGCATTTGTGTTACTATGTTACATACAAATGTATCTAACTACTAACGTAATCTGTATCATATTCATTATTATATATAAATATATATATGTGTTGTTGATCCGAAGGTTTTGAAATTTCCTGTCTTAGTTGTACTATGTTGAATACATCTATATTGTAATATGCATATACACGGACATGCACAAATACCTATGTCTCTAGTCAAACTTACTTCCTTGATTAAAAAATCAGTGTATTCTCAAATAACATGGACACGTAATTTCGTTGATTTTAAAAACAATGAGGTCCCGAAATAGCATCACAATTCCGGATTATCCTGTGTATTAATTGTCCATTGTTGATGACAGGGGGACTTCCGCCCAGTACCCTGGTGATACGCCAGCCATAGATATACTATAAGTAGGCGGAAATATTTCGTGGTGCATAAGTAGGAGATAACGCATTATCACTACGATCCAGCGAAAAGAGAAGAATTAAAAAGTGATATTTTTAGGAATGATATATTCCAGATATATATATACCTACAATCAGGGACATATAACAAGACCCTGCTACAATAGAAATAGATCGGAGACAAAATTATTCCATAGTTTAATCACGCCGCCACGATAAGATTTTTGTGTCATTCGTATTGATATGATGATATTATTTGGCATTCTTTATGTTGTTCGGTCGAGGGAAAGTACGTGTATGTATTCAATCTTCAATTGATGATACTCGTTCAATGTGATTTGTTAAAGGGACCGTGCACGATCAAATACCTGTGTACACACTATCAATGGAATACCTGACCGCGATCTATATACTAGCCAGAAATTGGCAACTTTCCATATTATATTCCTAAGTTCCCGATACAGTTATAACTGGTTCGTACTACCGAGTAGCTGATGTTATGGTATGTACAGTTATTTAAGTGAAAGTGTTCTCTTCTCATACCTGTGGAAACCAGGTAGATATATTTACTCAACTACAAAGGTCGGGCCATTCAGATTAACTATGCCAGTCAGGTCGAACGAACCAGGTGCGAAACTCATACACATACCATTAATATCAAGCGTATACTATGCAATATTTATGACAAAATAGTCACTTCGATCATACGTCAAAACTGTATTTTTTGTGATGGAGTTTCCCGCGTTTGATTATCAAACCACGCCCCCTTTTACTGACCACACGTGGTTTCTGTGACGTCACAGTGTCAATTTTCCACACACACAAAAATTCACAACACAGGTTGACAGCATGGTCTAAGTGTACGAGTGTTTACGTTCAGAAAGAAATGTTGATTTTCGGAAAAATGGATTACGACGAAACTTAAAACATTGACTGACGGCCAACATGTATGCATTAACTTTCTTGGATTTTAATTGTTTATTCCTAATGAAAATAAGTTTAAGAAGAAGACCAGTCCAGCGACGAAGTTTACGGGATTACGGTGTGTTTGACAGTGCCACTCGTTGTTGGCACGGGTAAAACAACAATGTTCTGGAGGGGGACACTTTTTCTTCTTACCTGCATTAGCATACCTTGGTACGGTGTCGAAAGTTCAGGTGAGTATTTTTTGAAATTATTTAACGAAGTTTGTGTATTCACCATGCTAATTTCGCAACAGTCACCTGCTTGAAGTACGCGGTGACTTGATAGGGTGTGTTTCGGATCAGTGGCCGTGATCTTCCTACAATGGGATGGTCGGGAGGTCAGGAATTTGGTCACTCACTTGGAAAAAAGGTACCTATATCTATCAGATTATCAGTACCAGGCATTGAGGGCTTAGAGGTTCAACGATTCTACATGCGGATACAATTTTTGTTTACATTTTGAATATAACGTATTTGAGATAAAGGTTTTTTTTAAATAAATTAAAAAATAAAATAAGATAAAGGATAGCAGCATTAATACATTGTATATACATTTTAATTAGTATACATAAACATATTAAAGATAGATACATAATAGCTACAATGTTGTTATTTGTTACAGGTTAATTAAAGCTACATTGTTACTCTTTTTATATTCAAATATAGCTACAATGTTGTTATTCATTGCAAATGTGGATATACTGTAGTGTACATATATATACATAGTAAAAGAACTTTAATATTTAAACATAATTAACACAAAGGTAGCATTTCAGTTGTAGCTAGGGTGTGCCTTATTAATGTGTTTTTACTAGCTGAAACTCCAGAAATAGTCACATATTATTTTGTAAGTTATACATTGTTATATATACCAGTGGAACAAATTGTGATACACATTTCATATATAATTTTTAGCAGTCACAATATTTAGTTATAAAATATGCAGTCATTTATCAACAAATGTAATTAATTAATGAACATTTGTGTAATTAAATTTGCAAATAAGTAGTTATACAAAAGAAATATTTTTGCAAAATATATACACATTGGCTGATGAAAAAAATCTACACAAGCCCTCTCAGTCCGATGTTTTATAAGCTCAGTGACACATATTGATCTGCATGCTTTAAGTAATAGGCTGTTGTGTTTGTTTTTCTGTATAGAAGTTATATATTGAGGCACAACATGCACTGTCACCGAAGTGGTGATTAGAGAACACTTGTGGGAAGTCTGCTGGTGGGTTAAATGTTTCTACAGGAGTAAACTGTTATATGAATCACTATATTATATTGACATCACTGATTTTAGATACAGATTGTGAATAGTAATCTGAAATATTCAGTAATTTTATATTCATATCAGAGTATATTGTGTCTTTATAGGTAAGCACAGAGATTTGTTCCATGTTGCATTGATACCAGAACATTTTTCCTGTGATAGCTGACACAAAAGTATGTTTTGTCCTGTGTTGACACAAAAGTATATTTTGTCCTGTGATGACACTTGGGTATATTTTGTACTGTGTTGACACTAGAGTATATTTTGTCCTGTGTTGACACTAGAGTATATTTTGTCCTGTGTTGACACTAGGGTATATTTTGTCCTGTGTTGACACTAGGGTATATTTTGTCCTGTGATGACACTAGGGTATACTTTGTCCTGTGTTGACACTAGAGTATATTTTGTCCTGTGTTGACACTAGGGTATATTTTGTCCTGTGATGACACTTGAATATATTTTGTCGTGTGTTGACACCAGGGTATATTTTGTCCTGAGTAAACACTAGTTATATTTTGTCCTGTTTTGAATGTTCAGACAATATATGTCTATATAGTATACACTTTTATGTCATGTGGTAAAATAGAAACAGATAGAAACATTTTTGCAATAAATTATGAACTTAACTCTTATCACAATGGCAAGGTCTATAGAGATAGACTTGTGACTTTTTACCTGTACAATCAGGTGTGTGTTGTAGTACCCACCTTTGGTCACCTGCATGTTTGTTATTTACCTGTTTATTACCTGTTTGTTTCTTATGTTGTATAAACATGTCATAAATCAATAAAAGGAGGAATGGATTCCTAATGAACTGTGTAAATAGGTCACAACTAACCCCCTGTGTTAGCCACATTTACAGCTTTATTTGTACCAAAGAAATTAAAGTTATGCAAGGTAGTGTGTAATTCACTTACCTGTAAATATACCTGTACATTTGTTGGTCTAGGTT
This sequence comes from Pecten maximus, assembly GCF_902652985.1. Classification (NCBI taxonomy): domain Eukaryota; kingdom Metazoa; phylum Mollusca; class Bivalvia; order Pectinida; family Pectinidae; genus Pecten; species Pecten maximus. The sequence goes on from NC_047019.1 coordinate 36,261,661, forward strand.
ACAGTACCAATAACTTGTTCCCTTTGACATTTAATTCTGTAGAATGGTGTTCACATTAAAACAAACATGAAATGAGCATTAAAATGCTTGTTTTTTGAAAAGTATTATAACTTGCCCTCCTGAATTTTACTGTGTTTATTTGTTGAATGGTGTATAATAAGTTTTCTCTGTATATCATATTTTGTAAAGAGAAATAAATAAAGTTGAAAAAACTATTTACAATATTTTGCACAATAGATATTAAAAGTTGAGGCATTTAATTGTTAATTCTATGAAAGACAGAGAAGGATTTAATTGTTATACCCACCAATTACGGTATATAAATATATCTGACAATGCAGTGTATCAATTTTTCTAATTACAAATGTCAGTTTGAATGTCCAAATTCAAATCCATCATTGATAACTACTGATATAGATGAGTTCGGATTGGTACTGAGGCTGTGTGGGCTGACAACATGGGAATGTAATTTGTGTAGGCTGGTAGGATATGGCTGACAACATCAAGCAGGTGCTAGTTTGGACCTTATTAGTGATCATGATCTACTACAAGTCTAGATGCCTGAGGGGCCACATTCACTCAATTAAGAGTTAATAAAGCCAGCTGCTGCTACCATAGAGGACAGAAAAGTGACAAGTATGTTCTATGTCAATATAACATAAAATCATGGCATATTCTATCTTTTCTTCCTAAAAGTAAAAGAAAGTTTTTTTTAATGTTTCTTTTTAAGGAATATGTTGATAGGTCAATCATTTCATACCATTTTTTATTACTATGCCATCCTAAAAATTCATCAAACGCCAGTTTTCACCTCGCCCATCCTCAAAAAATACTAATTTCAATATTTTTAATGCACTGAGGAAGATGACAGCATGCTAGTACAAAATGAGCCAGTGTTATTTTGACATCAGTAGGTGGTGGCCAGATCTGGTGTATTTCATCCACACAAACAATAATGGCCATCTTTGATGATAAAATTGCTCCCATCTATCTCCTGGACCAATGTAAGTTAGCGTCAAGTGACTTGTTAGCTTGATAAGTACACTTTAGCAACTTCAGTGAGAAAGTTCATACAAGGTAATTGGTTTTCTTTTTTTTTCAAAATCAATTAAGCTTTGAATTGGAACCAAGACTGATCTTTTTAATGCAATGAAAGAGATATATTGTATATGAAAATATATGTGAAAATATATAATAGTTTCTGTTAAGCTGACTGATCTTGGTTATATTGGCCTGAATAATGTGTTGTCCTATAACATACCCTGTTTCTGGTTGTCACAGGGTTAGGCTGTCTTTTATATTCATGTGGTACTATTCCTCAAAAGGGTTGTAATAGTTAGATATAGCCTTACCTGTAGACTTTCTCTAACCACAAACACAAATCTTGTGGTTTTTCTGGTCAACACAGCTTGTGTGGTTGATCTGTGTCTAGGTCTTCACAACTTAAGGGTGTTGCACTGTACATATGTTCCCTGAAATACATCAGCTAAGGCTAGATAAAGTATGACAATTTTGTAAAGACTTGCCCGGATAAATTCAATTT